>NC_057711.1:187234-220492 GCF_004010195.1 Chiloscyllium plagiosum | reverse complement strand
TTACGAGGAAAGGCTGAGGGACTTGAGGCTGTTTTCATTAGAGAGAAGAAGGTTGAGAGGTGACTTAACAGAGACATATAAGATAATCAGAGGGTTAGATAGGGTGGACACAGAGAGCCTATTTCAAAGTATGGTGACAGCGAGCACGAGGGGGCATAGCTTTAAATTGAGGGGTGATAGATATAGGACAGATGTCAGAGGTAGTGTCTTTACTCAAAGAGTAGTAAGGGTATGGATTGCTTTGCCTGCAACGGTAGAAGATTTGCCAACTTTAAGTATATTTAAGTTGTCATTGGACAAGCATATGGACGTACATGGAATAGTGTAGGTTAGATTAGATTAGATTAGATTAGAGTGTGGAAACAGGCCCTTCGACCCAACAAGTCCACACCAACCCGCCGAAGCGCAACCCACCCATGCCCCTACATTTACCCCTTACCTAACACTACGGACAATTTAGGATGGCCAATTCACCTGACCTGCACATCTTTGGACTTCAGATTGGTATGACAGGTCAGGGCAACATAGAGGGCTGAAGGGCCTGTACTGCGCTGTAATGTTCTATGTTACTATGGGCAGGCAATAAATGCTGGCTCAGCCATTAATACCCTTGTCCCACAAATAAATTTAAAAACAAACTTGAGATGGAACAGAGTTCAAGCAAGCAGAGTAGGAAAAAATGAAGAACAAAAGAGAAGAAATGTTATCATGTGGAAGGCAGACGTGTTTTAAACTACCCCCTTTTAATATTCCGAAAAACATCACCTCCAGATCTCTTCAAACACCTCAGCAACTCTCTTCTCTTCCAAACCTGTTGACCTCAAATATTACTTGCAGAGAAAAATGACTTCATCCTTAATGAAATAAAATAAAGAAATGTGTATGTTGGAGATCTGAAACAAAAACAGAAACTGCTGGTGAAACTCAGAACTCTGGTATCAGAACTCTGAAAATGAGTCAGTGGATTCAAAATGTTAACTTTGCTTTCTTCTAACAGCTACTGCCAGACCTGCTAAGTTTTTGCAGCAATTTCTGGTTTTGTTCCTCATCCTTACTGATGTGCCAGCTATATCCTTAACAGTTTTGGAAACATTTCTTGTCTTCACATTGAGAACGCCCTCCAGTATGTTGTGTTGCACTAATTCAAACTGGGACAGAATTCGAACAGATGTTGCAACTCAAGAATGAGGCGCTGAGAGCCATCAACAGCAGAATATACTCCATAACAATCTGATCCTCACAGCCCAGCATATCCCTCAATCAGCCATTACAATCAAGTCAGGGGATCAATCCTGGTTCAATGGAGAGTGCAGGAGGGCATGCCAGGAGCAGCACCAGGCATACCTGAAAATGAGGTGGTAACCTGGTGAAGATGCCAAACATCATTAGTAGCAAGTGATAAATGTGTTAAGCAATCCCACAAACAATGGATCAGATCCAAGCTCTGCAGTCCATGTCACATCGTGTTACAAATGGTGGTCAATTAAACAACTCACTGGAGGAGGGTCCAAAGACATTCCCATTAGAAGTGATGATACATCCCTGCACTTCAGTGCAAAAGATAAGGCCAAATCATTCGCAGCAATCTTCAATCAGAACCAAGTGGATGGTTCACCTTGGCCTACTCCGTGGTCCCCAGCATCCCAGATGCCAGTCTTCAGCCTGTTCAATTCACTCAACATATTACCAAGAAACGTTTGGAGGTATTGGACACTGCAAAGGCTACGGTACCTGACAACATTCTGGTAATACGCTGAAGACTTATGCTCCAGAATTTGTTGCGCTCCGAGTCAAGCTGTTCCAGTACACAGTCACAACACTGGCTACTACCAAATTGGAAAACTCCCCAGCCTGTGTCCTCCATACCAGAAACACAACAAACCCAACCCAGACAATTACTGCCCCATCAGTCTAATACTGATCATCAGTAAACTGTTGGAGGGTGCCATCAACAGTGCTGTCAAGCAGCACTTGCTTGGAAATAACCTGCTCCCAGTTTGGGTTCCACCAAGGCCACTCACCTCCAGACCTCATTAGAGCCTTTGTTCAAACATGGACAAATATGAGAGGTGAGATGAAAGTGACAGCCATTGACATGAAGGCCACATTCAACTCAATGTGGCGAAAAGCCTTAGGAAAACTGGGGCCAGTGGGAATCAGGGAGCAAATCCTCCACTAGTTGGAGTCATATCTGTCACATAGGAAGAGAGATATGGTTATTGGATGTCAGTCATCTCAGCTCCAGGACATCGCTCCAGATATTGCACATATCTGAAACAGATGGAACTTCAACATGGGTCTTTTGGCTCAAAGGTAGGGATGGTAGGGTAGTTTTCCCATGTTTACTTGATGCCACATTCAGTCAAATGCAGCCCTCAAGTCAATTGCTGTTTGAACTGAGGCAACTATGCCAGAAGAACTCCAAATTCTTCAGGGTAATATCCTTGGCCTAAATATCTTCAGCTGCTTCAATGGCCTTCCCTCCATCATAAAGTCAGAAGTGGGGATGTTCACCAATGATTGCATGACGTTCAGCACCACTTACAACTCCACAGATAGTGAAGTGGTCTACACACAAGTGCAACAAGATCTGGACAATATCCAGACACACTTGGCAAGTAATATTTGCACCACATAAATGCCAGGCAATGACCATCTTCAATAAGGGACAACATAGCAACATGTTATCTAACAGTGTTACTATTACTGAATCCCCACTATCAACATCCCAGGGGTTACTATTGAGCAGAAACTGAACTGGACTTGTCACATAAACACTGTGACCACATGGGCAGGTCAGAGGCTAAGAATAGTGTGGCGAGTAACTCACCTTCTGACTCCCACTATCTACAGGGAACATGGACTGTAACAGTTCAAGAAGGCCTCTCACGACCACCTTCTCAAGGGTAACTAGAGGCAGGCAATAAATGCTTGCCAGTCAGCAAAGTCCATATTCCA
Source organism: Chiloscyllium plagiosum (assembly GCF_004010195.1). NCBI lineage: Eukaryota > Metazoa > Chordata > Chondrichthyes > Orectolobiformes > Hemiscylliidae > Chiloscyllium > Chiloscyllium plagiosum. The sequence goes on along the minus strand of NC_057711.1, from coordinate 217,534 downwards.
CAACTGATTTAAAAGAAACCATCAATGCAAGTTTACTTGTTTGAATATAGTGTGCTGAATTTACTGTTTACAATGCAGTTCTGTCTACCTGAGGGAGACTAAACACAAGCTTGTTGACCATTTTGTAGAACCACCTTTGTTCAGTGTCAAGGTGGCTCTTACTTTCCAGTCACCTGTTGTTATTTCAATTCTCAACTCCGTGATCTGTTGTTAGCCTCCTGCAATCATAGTGGGCTCAAGAAACACTGCCTCAGATTGTGGCCTGCAAGGTTCAGTAACAGAAAATATTGCAAACACTCAGCAGGACTAGCAGCATCTGTGGAGACAGAAACAAATCCGACCTTTTCAGATCAATGACTTTTCTTAAAACTTTTCAGATCGACAGTCAAATATTAACTCTGCTTTTCTCCACTGATGCTGCCAGTCCTGCTGATTTTTCTAGTATGTTCTGTTTTTATTTCAGAGTCATCTGTATTTTGCCTTTGCTTTGGATTCAAATTTCAAATCCAAATATCTCCAGTTTTTTTTGAGGGACAGCTGTTAATGATGCCACTCTCTTCCTCTAGTCCTATCTTTCATTTCTTCATTTCTCTCCATGACCTTCTCTTTTCCCTTGCACCAATGTTCTGTCATTTAATCACTCCTGCCTTTCACAGACCCTTCTCACATGTTTATTTTGTTTCCAACTGCTCCCACTTTGCTTGTTTCTGAAATTGTCACGTGGCTAACTTTTTCCAGTTATGATCAAAGATCACAGCCTGAAATGTTAATTCTGTCTCTCTCCACTGATGCTGCCAGACCTGCTAGGTTTCATACAACAGCAAAACTTGGTTGTGAAGTGCTTTCAGATGTCCTCAGGTCATGAAGGACTCAAGCGAAACCTAATTTCTCCATTTGTTGGACACATTTCAGGAAGATTTCCCAGCAGCATACCCTTGTCTTCTTTCACTGAGTGACTCACCTCCATTTTCTCCTCGAGCTCATGTAAAAACTCGCCATCAGCAGCCTGTGATGATGTTGCAGTGGAGCTTTTTGCACTGAGGATGGCCCGAGATATGTATTCGATCCTTTGCTGTAGTGAGATCTCGGTGCTGATTTAAGGGGGGAAAGAAATCATTACCATCAAAGTACTGAATAACCCGCAAAATACACACTACTGAACAAACTGGAAAGTCTTAGCATTGTGATTGGTCAATTCCCTGAAGAAACCTCAAGCAAAGCTGTTCTAATGGAGCTATAATACTGGCATCAATGTGTCAAATTGCACAACAATACCCTGCTCGAGTTAGGTGAGAAATCCTATCCTAGCCTACCAGATGCCACCCATCAGTCAGTAATGGAAGTGAGACAAAAGACATAGGAGCAGAAATTAGGCCATTCAGCCCATCGAGTCTGCTCCACCATTCAATCATGGCTGATAAGTTTCTCAACTCCATTCTTCTGCTTTCTCCCTGTCACCCTTGATCCCCTTAACAATCAAGAACTTATACATCTCAGTCTTAAATATACTAAATGACCTGGTCTCCTCAGCCTTCTGTGGCAATGAATTCCATAGGTTCACCACTCTCTGGCTGAAGAAGTTTCTCCATATCTACGTTCTAAAAGGTCTTCCCTTTACTCTAAGGCTGTGCCCTTGGGTCCTAATCTCTCCTACCAATGGAATCATCTTCCCAACATCCATTCTGTCTAGGGCATTCAATATTCTACATGTTTCAATTAGATCCCCCCTCATCTTTCTAAACTCCATCGAGTATAGATCCAGCTTCCTCAAACATTCCTTAGATGTTAAGCTTTTCATTCCTCGGAGCCTTCTTACAAACCTCCTCTGAACACACTCCAGGGCCAGTACATCCTTCCTGAGATATGGGGCCCAAAACTGTGCACAATACTCCAAATGTGGTCTGACCAGAACCTTATAGAGCCCCAGAAATACATCCCTGCTTTTAGATTCAAGTCCTCTCAAGATAAATGCAATCATTGCATTTGTCTTCCTAACTACTGACTCAAAGTGCAAGGTTACGTTGAGAGAATCCTGGACTAGAATTCCCAAATCTCTTTGCACTTCAGACTTCTGAATTTTCTCCCCATTTAGAAAATAGTCTATGCTCCTATTTTTCCTATCAAAGTGCATGACCTCACACTTTCCCACATTGTACTCCATCTGCCACTTTACCCACTCTCTGAAACTGTCTAAATCCATCTGCAAGGGGACTGCAGATATTGGATTAGAGTCAAGATTAGAGTGGTGCTGGAAAAGCGCAGCAGGTCAGGCAGCATAAGAGCAGGAAAATAGACGTTTTGTCTATGATGAAGGGCCTTTGCGTCGATTTTCCTGCTTCTCTGATGCTGTCTGACCTGCTGTGCTTTTCCAGCACCCACTTTAATTTTGACTCAAATCCTTCTGCAGCCTCCCCAATACTACCTGCCCCTCCACCTATCTTTGTATCACATGCAAATGTAGGCAGAATGCCCTCAGTTCTTTCATCTAGATCATTAATGTATAAAGTGGAAAGTGCAGTGCCAACACTGACCCTTGTGAAACACTTGTCACCAGCTGCCATCCTGAGAAGGACCCTTTCATTGCCACTCTGCTTTCTCAGAGACAGCCAAGCTTCTATCCATGTTGTCAAATGAGGCACTTAGCAATTTTGCAGTCATTTTGGGGCGACAGTGGCATGGTAATGAGATTGTTAGACCAGTAACCCAGAAATCCAGGCTAATTTTCAAATCCCTTCCCCCACCAAAGCGCAAATCTGGAATTGAAAGCCCTCGATCTCAGTAATAGTGATTGTTTTAAAAACGCATCTGGCTCAGAAACATCCTTTAGGAAAGGAAATCTGTTCACCTACTCATGATTTTAAATGCATAGCAAGGTGGTTGACTCTGAAATCATTTAACAATTCACTCATTTTAAGGGCAATCATAAACTGAAAACAAATGTTGACCATATCTGCGATGCCCAAATCTAATGAGAGGTGGCATCTTCCAGCGCCACTTCCTACCTGATTTGATTTGGTTCTGAAGAGTCATGGGTCTCGAATGCTAAGTTTATTTCTTTGTCCACAGATACTGCCAGGTCTGCTGAGTTTCTCCAGCATTTCAGCGATCATTATAGCCTTGCTCCAAACACAGACAAAAGAGCAGAACGCAGGAGATGTGATGTGGGTGATTGCTCTTCACATCAAAAGTAGCATTTGATCAGGTATCGCATCAAAGAGTTCTACCAAAACTGGAATGAATTGGAACAGGGGAAAGCTCTTTGCTGTTTAGAATCATACCTGGCTCAAACAAAGATGGTTGTAGTTATTGGAGGTCATCTCAGCTCTCGGACACCTCTGCAGGAGATCCACAGGGTAATGTCCCATCCCCAACTATCTACAGCTGATCACCAAAGACATTCCTCCATCATAGAGTCAGAAATGGCGATGTTCGCTGATGATTGCACAATATTCAGTGCCATTCATGACTGCTCAGATTCTGAAGCAGACCATGTCTAAACACAGCAAGAACTGGACAACATATAGGGCTTGGGCTGATAAGCAGTAAGTCACATCTGAGCCATAAAAATGCCAGGCAAAGAGATGGTCTAAGCATGAAGCTTTAACAGTCAACAGTGTTGCCATCAGTGAATCCTTCCACTATCAACATTCTGGAGGTTACTACTGACCAGAAACTGAACTGGTCTAGCCATATAAAAGTTGTGACTGCAGGAGCAGTTCAGAGTCAAGGAACCTGGCAACAAATAACTCACATCCTGCCTCCTCAGAGTAAAGGCACAAGTCAGGAGTGTGTTGGAATACTCCCCACTTGCCTGGATGAATGGAGCTTCAACAATACTTAAGGACATTAGGGATATTTAAGCGACTCTTGGGTAAGCACATGGATGATGGTAAAATGAAGGGTAAGTAGGTTAGTTTGATCTTATAGGATAAAAGGTCAACACAATGTCGAGGGCCGAAGGGCCTGTACTATTTTGCGTTCTGACACTTAGATCCTGTGCAAACTAACTGGCGGAGGTATTCACTGACATCTTCAACCTCTCCCTCCTACAAAGCGAAATCACCACCTGCATCATCCCTGTATCAAAGAAAGTACATGCAATGTGCCTTAATGACTACTGCCCACTGTACTGTGGTATATGAGATAATAATAAATCAAACCCTAACGACAATGTCGATCTACCTACAGCACACAAACTGCTATGGTTCAAGATGGCAGTTTACCACCAATCATGAAGTGCTTTGAGAGGCTGGTCATGGCCCACATAAGCTCTAGCTTCCCAGCCTGCCTTGATTTGACATAATAGGTCATTAGCCCTGCCCATCCACGTCAGGGTCATACTCAATGACTACAGCTCTGCCTTCAATGCCACAATCGCTTCCAGACCAATCACAAAACTGAGACCGAGGTCTCTGCTATGCCCCCTGCAATTGGAACCTCAGCTTTCCGACCCACAAACCGCAACCAGTGAAGATAGGCAACTGTACCCCCTCCACAATAACTGTCAACACTGAAGCGCCCCAAGGATGCGCTCTCAGCCCCCTATTTTACTCCCTGTACGTCCACGACTGGTAACAGCGAACACTGCCCAGACAAGTCAACCTTCCATCCATTGACTCCATCTATACTTCTCGTTGCCACAGAAAGGCAGCCAACACCATTAAAGATCCCTCCCACAGTTTAAAATCTCTTCTAACCTAAGGGACTGTGCTTAAAAGCAGGGAGCTTATGTTACAGCTGCACAGGGTGCTGGTGAGGCTACACCTGGAGAAAGTGAGGACTGCAGATGCTAGAGATCAGAGTCAAAGAGTGGAGCTGGAAAAGCACAGTGGGTCAGGCAACATCCGAAAAGCAGGAGAGTCGACGTTTCGAGCATAAACCGTTGATCAGGAACAAGACTTTTGGGCTAGGGATGCTGAGAGATAAATGGGAGGATGGTGGGGCTGGGGGGAAGGTAGCTGGGAATGTGATAGATAGATGAAGTAGGGGGTGAACGTGATACGTCGGAGAGGAGGGTGGAACGGATAGATGGGAAGGCAGATGGACTGGTAGGACAGCTCAAGTGGACAATGCTGAGTTGGAAGGCTGGATCTGGGATAAGGTGGGGGGGGGGGAGGGGAAATGAGGAAACTGATGAAATCCACATTGATCCAGTGTGCCTGGAGGGCCGAATGCAGAAGATGAGGTGTTCTTCCTCCAGGCATTGGGTGGTCAGGGTTTGGTGGTGGAGGGGACCCAGAACATGCATGTTCTTGGCAGAATGGGAGGGAGAGTTAAAGTGTTCGGCCATGGAGTGATGGGGTTTTACTACTACCCTACTACAAACCCACCGACTCTCATAGCTACCTGAATACAACTCCTCCCACCCTAACTCCCCTAAAAATGATATCTCTTATCCCCAATTCCTCTGCCTCCGCTGCATCTGTTCCCAGGATGGCGAATTCCACCACAGAACATCCCAGATGGCCTCTTTCTTCAAAGACCACAAATTCCCCTCCCACGTGGTTGACTATGTCCTCCAGCACATCTCATCCACTGCGTGCACCTCTGCCCATGAACTCCACCCCTCCAATCGCAATAAGAACAGAACTCCCCTGGTCCTTACCTCCACCCTACACCTCTCTTCCACCTTGGACCCAACAAGCACATTGGATCAATGTGGATTTCACCAGTTTCTTCATTTCCCCTCCCCCCATCGTATCCCAGTTCCAACCTTCCAACTTGGCACCGTTCTCTTGATCTATCCATCTTCCTTCCCACCAATCTGCTCCACCCTCCTCTCTGACCTATCACCTTCTCTCTCACCTTCATCTACCTATCACATTCCCAGGTACCTTCCCCGCCCTACCCCAGCCCCATCACCCTTCCATTTATCTCACAGCCCCCTTGGGCCACAAGCCTCATTCCTGATGAAGGACTTATGCTCGAAATGTCGATTCTCCTGCTCCTCGGATGTTGCCTGACCACTGTGCTTTTCCAGCACCACACCCTTTGACTACTCTATGATTTTTGTATATTATGATCTGCCTGTACTGCATACAAAATGAAACGTTTCACTGTACTGTGGTATATGAGATAATAATAAATTAAACCCTAATGACAATGTCGATCTACATACAGCACACAAACTGCTATGGTTCAAGATGGCAGTTTACCACCAACTACTCAAAGGCAACTAGGGACATGCTTGAAATTCTGACCCAGCCAGTGAGTGAATAGAAAAGAACACCACCATCTTCTCAATCTGTTGCACCTCCAAAACTCCAAGTTAACTTGGCCCAAATGTTTCTTTCTCAAAGTTTCCCAATGCTGAATTTAAACTCACTGGCTTAAAATTTGCTGGGATGATCTTTACATGCTTTTGAACAAGGATGTAACATTTACAATTCTCCAATCTATTGGTACTACAAATGGAAAACTTATAGTCAGTGCCTTCATAATTTCCATGATTAGATGCAGCCAATATGGATTTATGAAGAGAAGTCATGTTTGACAAAACCAGTAGATCTTTTTGAGAATGATGTCAGCATAGTTGCTGAGGGGGAACCAGTCAATGTAATGTATTTGGATTTTCAGAGTCTGTGTTACCACAGACTGAAGATTGGTTAAGAAGTGAAAAGCAGGGAGCAGGGAGCAGGAACAATTCATCATTCTCAAGATGGCTGGCTGCAACCGGGGGCATAACACAAGGATCGGTGTTTGGACCTAAGCCATTCACATTCTATTTGAATAATGTGGATACAGAGACCAACTGAAATGTACCTAAGATTTTAGATCACACAAAACTTAGCAGGAATGAGAATTTTGAGGATTTCAAACATGTAACAGGTCTTAACCACAGTCGTAGCACAGTATGCCATCTTGACAAAATGCCCAATCAGTCAAATACTTGTCAAGGGCTGTTACAATCACTTTGCCTCGTCCTATCACCTCACCTTTAGGAGGCATCGACTCTGTAGACTTACAATTGGTGAACCTTATCCTGAACAGACAAGGTTCAATGGAGGTTAAGTATCCTTTGCTCCCTACCTGTGCATGTCTGCAAGGCGAGCTAGAATTCTTGCAGCATTGCTGAAATTGCGATTCTTCTCATAATATCTCCAAAGCAAGTCCATGTAACGAACTTTGTTCTGATCTTGCTTTGCCATTCGGACCAAATATGGCTCAAGAAATGGAGAATTAACCTGCAACAAAACGCTGACTGTATTAAATCTTCACTTATGTTGAGATTCAGTTCTTGAAAAATACAAATTTAGGTGAAGCAATTTTAAATGAATCATAGGTTGCCATAGAAATCACTGCTAAAATTGGACTAAAATTGATTTTAAACTTTGTACACCCCAGTCCACCCCAGTATCTCCAAATCAAAATTGGACCTGACAGTGTCAAGTTTTAATGTCATTTAGCTAGTAATCCAGTGAACCAGGAAAATGCTCAGAGAACAAGTTCAAATCCCATCATAGCAGCTGTGCAATACAAACTAAAGTAATAAATTTGTAATATAAATTCTTGAATGGTGATCACAAAATCTTTTGATTGGAGTAAAAATGCATTGAATTCACAATAGTCCTTTAAGAAAAGAAATCTGCCTACATGTTACCCTGGGCACACAACAATGGGGTTGACTTTTAACCGCTCTCTGAAATGGCCCAATCACTCAGGACATTTGGGGATTGGCAACAAATATCCATATCTCATAAAAGAATAAAGAATGCCCCTCACACCCAGAAATTATTGGCAAAGGTTAACCCCTTTCCCAAATTACACACATATTCCTAAACATACAACCCCAGACACAGAGTGAAGGTAACCGGAACAAGAAGCATGGTTACATGAACAAACTTTACTGTAAACGCAGGAACTGACTATGATCTTGAAACTACTGGAACTTTTTGAGGATGTAACTAGTACAGTTGATGAGGGGGAACCAGTAAATGTGGTTTACTTGGACTTTAATAAGGCTTTTGATAAGATTTGATTTGATAAGCGGTTAGTATGTAAAACTGAAGTGCATGGGACTGGGGATAATGTAACAACATAGATAGGGAAGACAGTCAAGATGAGAGTGGTGTTGGAAAAGCACAGCAGGCCAGGCAGCATCCGAGGAGCAGGAAAATCGATGTTTTGGGCAAAAGCCCTTCATCAGGAATGAAGCTGATGAAGGGCTTTTTATCTGAAACGCTAATTTTTCCTGTTCCTCGGATGCTGCCTGGCCTGCTATGCTTTTCCAGCACCACTCTCATCTTCAGCATCTGCAGTACCCACTTTTGCCCTGGATAGAGAACAAACAGGCAAACAAGCAGCAAAGAATGAGACTAAGTGGATCTTTTTCACAGTGGCAGACCGGGACTAGTGGGGTACTGCAGGGATTGGTGCTACGTCGCCAGGTATTCATGATATATATTAATGATTTAGGTGAGAGAATTAAGTGATTTTACTAAATGTGCACATGGCACAAAACTGGGCAGGTGAGCGCATGTGTGTCGGGGTGGGAGGGAAGTGAGGTGTACTGTGAGGAGGATGCAGACATGTTTCATTGTGATTTGAACAAACTCAGAGGGAAAATACATGGCAGATGGAATGTGACATCAGTGATTGGAAAATTACTGGCAAAGATTCTGAAGGAAGGATAGGCAAAAATTCTTGGAAAAGCAGGGAGAGACAGCATGGATTTGTTAGAGGGAGATCCAGTCTGATTAACTTAAATGAATTTTTGGAAAAGGTGATGAGTTAATGTAGTTTACATAGACTTCAATAAGGCCTTTAAATGTCCCACTCGGAAACCTGGTTCAAAAGGTAGGAGCTCATAGGATCCAAGGCAAGCTGGCAAACTGGATCGAAAACTAGCTTGCAAAAGGTAGACCAAGGGTGATGAGGGAGGGATGTTTCTGTGATTGGAAGCCTGTGACATGCAGCATACCACAGGGATCGGTGCTGGGATCCTTTCTGTTGGTTATGCACATGAATGACATGGATTTGAATGTTCAGGGTGTAATTAGGAAATTTGCAGATGACACAAAAAAGGAATGTTGCTAATCATGAGGAGGAAGGTCTTATGCTATAATTGGATATTGATCAGCTGATAAATTAGGCAGTTAGAATTTAATCCTGACAAATGCAAGATGAAGCATTTTGGGAGGTCTTATAAGATAAGGATATAAACAATGAATGATAGGTGTCCACAGAATACTGAGGAACTAGTTCATAAACCTTAGGTGTCAGCATATTCCTGAAGAAGGGCTTATGCCCGTAACGTCGATTCTGCTGCTCCTCGGATGCTGCCCGACCTGCTGTGCTTTTCCAGCACCACACTCTTTGACTCTGATCTCCAGCATCTGCAGTCTTCACTTTCTCATGTCAGCACAGGTAGACAGGTTGCTGAAGGTGGTATACGGGATGCGTGCTTTCACCAGCCAGGAGGTCTTATTACAACTTTAGGAAACATTGATTAGGCCACAGGTAGAATACTGTGTGCCATTCTGCTGGCTACACTACCTTAAGGATGTGAGTGCACTGGGAAGGATGAAGAGATTCACCACGGTGATGCCTGGGAGTAAAAGTCTCAGTTATGAGGAGAGGGTGGATAGGCTGGGCTTGGTTTCCTTGGACTAATGGAGGATCTGAATGAGGTATACAAAATTATGAGACACAGACAGATTGTGAGAATCTTTTTCCCAATGCAGATGTGTCTAAGACCAGAGGGTGAAGAGCAAGAAGGTTATAGATATAGGGAATGTGCTGCCTGAGAGGGTGATGGAGGCAGTATTCTCACGTTTAACCAGCATCTGGGTGAGAACTTAAAATACTGGGGCATAGCAGGCTATGGACTAAGTGCAGACAAATGAGATTTGTGTAGCGTAGATATTGGGGAGACTATGGCTTAGTGGAAATATAATTGGACTTTTAATCCAGAGATCCAGACAATGTTCTGGGGACCTGAGTTTCAATCCCACTGTGGCAGATGGTGCAATTTGAATTCAAGAGATGACCATGAATCTATTGGCAAATGCGGGAATAACCCACCTGTTTCACGAACGTCCTTTAGAGAAGGAAACTGCCATCCTTACCTGGTCTGGCCTACGTGTGGCTCCAGACCCACAGCAATGAGGTCAACTCAACTGCTCTCTGGGCAATTAAGGATGAGCAATAAATACTGCCTAGCCAGCGAAACCTTCATCCCGTGAATGAATTTAGAAAATGGTGGGCCAAAGGGCCTGGTTCTATGCTGTATGACTGTCCAAACTATAATGTGAATATAAGATGAAGTAGAAGGATAAATATGAGGTTATCCATTTTCAACCAAAAACAGGAAGACAGGTGAATATCTATCTAAATAGCTATAAATTTAGAGAGACGAATATGCAATGAGACCTGGGTGTCTTTGTACACCAGTCACTGAAGGTAAGCATGTAGGTGCTGTAGGCCTTCAAGAAGGTAAATAATATGCTGACCTCCATAGTGAGGGCATCTGAGTACAGGAACAGGCATGTCGCACTGTAATTGTACACGGCTTTGGTGAGACCAGACATAGAATACTGTGTGTGCAGTTTTGATCTCATTACCTGAAGAAGAATGTTCTTGGGGTGCAGCAGAAGTTTTCCAGACTGATATATTGGATGGGTGGACTGATGTATGAAACAGTCAGTTAGGATTATATTCAAGTTCAGAAGAATGAGGAGGGATCTCATGGAAGCCTATAAAATTCTAACTGGACCAGGCAGGGTAAACGCAGGAAGGATGTTCCAGGTGGCCGGGGAGTCCAGAACCAGGGGTCACCGTTTAATGATATGGAGGAGGTCATTTAGGGTTGCAATGCGGAGAAATTTCTTCACCCAGAGAGTGGTGAGCTTGCGGAATGCTTTGCACAGAAAGAGGTTGAGGTCAAAACACTTAAGGCATTACATACAGTTCTTCAGGATAAAGGGATCAAAGGTCATTGAGAGAAAATGAGAACAGGGTCCTAGGTTGGATGATCTGCCATGATCATATGAAATGGTTGAGCAGGCATGAAGGGCTGAATGGCCTTTTCCTGCTCCTGTTTTCCAAAGTTCAATGAGTTAGACTGTATCTTGCCTCCTCAAATGATAATATTAAAAAAGACCAGAAGATACTGTTAGATAATGAAGGCAGGGTGGTAGATTTGATCTATATGGACTTTGGTAAGGTGTTCGAAAAGGTTCCCCATGGGAGACTGATTAGCAAGGTTAGATCTCATGGAATACAGGGAGGCCTAACCATTTGGATACAGAACTGGCTCAAAGGTAGAAGACAGAGGGTGGTGGTGGAGGGTTGTTTTTCAGACTGGAGGCCTGTGACCAGTGGAGTGCCACAAGGAACGATGCTGGGTCCTCTACTTTTTGTCATTTAAATAAATGATTTCAATGTCAGCACAAGAGGTACAGTTAGTAAGTTTGCTGATGACACCAAAATTGGTGGTGTAGGTTACCTCAGATTACAACAGGATCTTGACCAGATGGGCCAATGGGCTGAGAAGTGGCAGGTGGAGTTTAATTCAGATAAATGTGAGGTGCTGCATTTTGGGAAAGCAAATCTTAGCAGGACTTATACACTTAATGATAAGGTCATAGGGAGTGTTGCTGAACAAAGAGACCTTGGAGTGCAGGTTCATAGCTCCTTGAAAGTGGAGTCGCAGGTAGATAGGATAGTGAAGAAGGCGTTTAGTATGCTTTCCTTTATTGGTCAGAGTATTGAGTACAGGAGTTGGGAGGTCATGTTGTGTCTGTGCAGGACATTTATTAGGCCACTGTTGAAATACTGTGTGCATTTCTGGTCTCCTTCCTATTGGGAAGATGTTGTGAAACTTGAAAGGGATCAGAAAAGATTTACAAGGATGTTGCCAGGGTTGGAGGATCTGAGCTATAGGGAGAGGCTGAACGGGCTGGGGCTGTTTTCCTTGGAGCATCGGTGGCTGAGGGGTGACCTTATAGAAGTTTACAAAATTATGAGGGGCATGGATAGGATAAATAGACAAGGTCTTTTCCCTGGGGTTGGGGAATCCAGAATTAGAAGGTCAACATGGGTGGGTTGGCCCAAGGGTCTGTTTCTGTGCTGTACATCTCTATGACTATTTTGTCAAAAACTCCAAATGTAACACAAGATATTCTTATTTCTTCACACTGGAAATTGTTACGATATGAAATTTACTGTCTGAATGGGTGATGGGAGCAGAATCAACACTTATGGTGAAAAACAAGTTGAATAATTACTTGAATTATACGGCTGTGGGGGTCAAGCAGTGCAACAATTTGAAGAATAGTTTCAAAGAACTTAGATCAGACTGAGAGGCCTTCCTTTCTGTTATTCCATTTTACAGACTGAGGCATAGAGACAGATGATGCAATATCTGTTGATGGAAATCTTTACAAAGAGGGTTGGTTAGTTGGTTCGAGGGCTTATTGTCAGAGGTGGTGTTAGTCAGAAATATGAGGAGGGGGATCTATTTTGGAATTGTTGGGTGGGTGGTCAGAGCTGTTCAGGTGGGGGATGAGTTGGGTAAAAGGAAGTGGAGCTTTGGGCAGGGGTGAGGTGGCATCCAGAGTCGGAGGTGGATGAAGCTGTTGTACAGAACGCTAAGGATTAGAAGGAGGCTCACAGAGAAATAATTGTGATGCTGTAAATCAGAAACAAAAACTGAAATTGCTGGAAAAGCTCAGTAGGTCTGGCAGCATTTGTGAAGTCAAAGCAGAGTTAACATTTTGGGAAGTGACCCTTCCACAGAACACAGAGGAAAGTTCACCAGACCCAAAATGTTAACTCTGATTTCTCTTCATAGATGCTGTCAGACCTGCTGAGCTTTTCCAGCAATTTCTGTTCCTTGTTTCTGATGGTAACATAACGATGGCTCCATGGACAGTTCAGAATTTGATGGAGAGAAACAAAGTCAAATGTTGCACAAAGAGCAGCCATGGTCAGTTAAGTTAGTTAGTATTTCTGACCAGGTATATAAGGAGCCGACATGGTCATGAACTTGGATCAAGTGATCATTTCGTTACACTTTCGATCTGGACTACAGTTACCAGCTCATTCGCACTTTGCCTCAGTTGCTTGACTTACCTCCAGCAGCTTGTCCATCAGGTCAGCCTGGATCAGCCAGTTAAATAAAGCGATGTTGAAGAGTTCGTCTGTTGATCTTTGAGCAAGCTTCAACATTTGCTCAAACTGTGACAAAGTGAAGAAACAAAGTAATATCTTAATACCACACACAGATATCCATACACCCGTATACCAAAACACACTAAAACCAACTACCATCACTACTGAATACCAATTTGTGTACACATAATCTCCAAATCAGACACCAACGCGGGATGCATACAATACACCACATACACGTGCTTTTAATTAGATATTCATATAACCAGACATTTCAGCTCAGAAGACTGCCCATGAGAGTGTGAGACAACTAAATAGAAAGGTGCTCAGATTAGGGATTTTACAAACTGGGATAGATAATGTCTGCTGCAGCCACAAACTCAAGGCCCAAAGGATGTGCAACCTACTCAATATCAGGTTTGTGAGAGAAGAATTTTAAAAATGTAATAAATTATGTTGGGTGGTCCATGTTTTCACAAACAACATAGGCAGGAACAGGGAGGAGGCCCTGCTGAGCAAATATCACCACTTGGGAATTCAAGTAAAAAGCATGATCTGAGAATTACAGCCTGAACAATGTGTGAATTGTCACAGAGAAACAAATCACATTGAATCAACATGTGGCTAAAGGACTGGTGTCAGAAAGAACATAGAACAATACAGCACAGAACAGGCCCTTCGGCCCACGATGTTGTGCGAACATTTGTCCTAGCTTAAACTCCTATCCATGTACCTATCCAATTGCCGCTTAAAGGTCACCAATGATTCTGACTCTGCCACTCCCACAGGCAGCGCATTCCATATCCCCACCACTCTCTGGGTAAAGAACCTACCCCTGACATCCCCCCTATACCTTCCACCCTTCACCTTAAATTTATGTCCACATAAATACCAGTTAAACTGATTTACAGTCACGGACTTCTCGACCTGGCTGTGCTCTCCAGCTAGACTGAATATAATGAGGCCCCCATTTGCAGATCGATCACTCGTCAGCAAATCGCTGTGAGACTTATAGTCAGGGTCAGGGTGATAGTGACGCAGTAACTGTGAGGGGGTAAGGGTGACAGTGACGCAGCAAGTGTGAGGGGGTCGGTGTAAATTTATGTTAAGAGTTTAGCAACATAGGAACAGACCACTGAGACCCTCCAGTCTGTACCACTGCACAAGAGATCATGACTAATGTGCAATCTTATTCCAAATGTCTGTTTGGGTTCTGCTGTTTGGCATGCAACTCGTAAAGCAGACACTGTATGTAATGTACAGAACCATGTGATTGTACAACCAGTAAATCTGATTGAATACTTTACAGTCTGGCAAACATTAATGACAACTACATAACTCACTGGAGGAGTCTCCATAAATAACCCCATCCTCAGTGCAAAAGATAAGGCTCAAGCATTTTCAGCCAGAAACATTGACTGCATCTCCACAGGCTTCCAGCATCTCAGATGCCAGCCACAGAATTTCAGAGGTACGAAGATGAAGGAGGAGGCCATTTGCCCCATTGTGTCTGTTCTGGCTCTTGAATTGAGCATCTTGACTTAATGACAATTCTCCCTTTACCTACCACATTGATTCTGTTCAAATAATCCTCTTGAATGTTTCAAATGAATCTGCCATACTTCCAAGCAATACATTCCAAACTCTATTTATGGAATAAAAAGTTCCCTCACTTCACATTTCCTTCTTCTTCAAATCTGTGCCCTCTTCATCTTAATAATTTTTCAAATTACTCTCCCCATTTATTCTATCCAGCCTGCACCATTTTGAAAAATCACAAACTCTCAAATCTACCCTCATAAGTGGAATTTCTCTTTCCAGGAAATCAGAACAGCAATATATTTCCAACTCAGGATGGTGAGTGGCCTGGAGTGAAGCTTGCAGATGCTGGCAGCTCCATCTATCTGCTGTCCTTGTCCTTCTAAATGGAAGTGTCACGGCTTTGGAAGATGCTGAAGGAGCCTTGGAGAATTTCTGCAGTGCATCTTATAGAAAGTACACAGTACTGCAATTGAGTGTTGGTGGTGGAGTGACTGAATGATTCTTGATGGGGTGCTTTAATCAGGCTGCGTTGTCCTGGATGGTGTCTTGTTATACCCATCCATACAAGGGGAGACTATTCTATTATACCATTGACTTGAGCCTTGTAGATGATGGACAAGCTTTGGGCAATCAAGAGGTGATTAACTCACTGCAGTATTTGTAGTCTCTGACCTCCTCTTGTAGCCACCATGTTTATATGGTGAGTCTAGCTGAGTGTTTGATCAATCATAATTGCCACTATCTTAATAGTGGGGGATTCAGTGATGGTAACACCATCAAATGTCAAGGTGCTGTGATAAGATTAGATTAGATTAGATTACTTAAGTGTGGAAACAGGCCCTTCCTTCAACAAGTCCACACTGACCTGCCAAAGCGCAACCCACCCAGACCCATTCCCCTACATTTACCCTTTCACCTAACACTACGGGCAATTTAGCATGGTCAATTCACCTAACCTGCACATTTTTGGATTGTGGGAGGAAACTGGAGCACCCGGAGGAAACCCACGCAGACACGGGGAGAATGTGCAAACTCCACACAGAGAGTCGCCTGAGGCGGGAATTGAACCCGGGTCTCTGCCGCTGTGAGGCAGCAGTGCTAACCACTGTACCACCATGCTGCCCATGGAAATGGTCATGGCCTGACAATTGTGTGGTGCGAGCATTACTTGACACTTGTCAACACAAACCGAGATGTTATCCAGATCTTGCTGCATTTGAACAGAAACAGCTTCAGTATCTAAGAATTCTCAAATGGTGATGGACAATGTGCAATCATTAGTGAACGTCCCCACTTATGATCTTACGACGGATGCAAGATCATTTGGACCAAAGACACTACCCTGAGGAACTCTGGCAGAGATGCCCTGGAGCTGAGATGACTGACCCCCAACAACCACAACCATCTTATTATACACCAGATATAATGCCAACCAGCAATTCATTTGCCACTTTAAAACTATTGATTCCAGTCTTGCTTGGGCACCTTAATACCATAGTCAGTCATAAACCCCCCTGATGTCAAAGGCTGCCATTCTCACCTCCGCTCTGGAAGTCAACTCTTTTGCCCATGTTTGAACTAAGTTTGTAAATGAGGACAAGAGCTAAGTGGCCTTAATGGAATCCAAACTATGCATCAGTGAACAAAACCATTTGTTTCTCAATTACATATCTGATGCAATTATATGCATAACACACATATTGTACGCACTCA
The DNA here is from genome assembly GCF_004010195.1 of Chiloscyllium plagiosum. Classification (NCBI taxonomy): domain Eukaryota; kingdom Metazoa; phylum Chordata; class Chondrichthyes; order Orectolobiformes; family Hemiscylliidae; genus Chiloscyllium; species Chiloscyllium plagiosum. The sequence continues at coordinate 201,166 of NC_057711.1, read as the reverse complement.
TACAGCTCACACAAATCCTAGTTCAATTGACAAGAGAAATGCACACACAATACCCAGATACTAACATGCTGCGTTGCCTCTTCATTACTCAACATGTTGGGGTCAGATGACAGGACTGGAGGACCTGGTAGCTTGGGGACACTGGGAGACTGTGGAGCAGCTTTACTCTGGTTCACCAGTTCTTGCAGTGTGTCCGAGATACATTTATAACAGTTCAGCCTGTAGAACACAACACAACTCAGGTTTAGCTATTAGGCAAAGAATGAATTCAGCAGGGTTTGAGTTTGGGGTCAAGCAGATCAGAGTAAGGTTTCCAAGATAAGGAAAGAGACATCATATTTAGAGTGAAACATATAGTTTGGGGATGAAGGGGTTGTTACATAGAAAATTATGGAAAAAGCAGAAAGGTAGGGAAGGACTCAGCAGAGATTATTACAGTTTCCAGAACAAGTAATAGCTTAGAGAGTCTAGAAACGGTCAAGAATCTAACTTTGGGCACAACAGATCAGGGGACAACTATGAGAAAGGAGCAGTCATCGCAGGACTGAGGCAGTTGTACTCAGATACACGCAGTGATGAAAGGAAGTAATTGAGCTTGAGGCACAGATTGAAAAGTGATGGGAATGATGTTGTGAGTATCACAGAGACATTGCTGTAAGGAGATCAAGGCTGCAAACTAAATATCCAAGGATACGAGTCCTATCGAAAGACAGGCAGGTGGTCGCCTTGTTAATAAGAAATGAAATTAAATCGATAGCAAGCAGTGATATGGGGTCGGAAGACGAAGAAAGTGTGTGTGCGTAGATTTGAAAAACCGCAAAGGAACCTGATGGGTATTATGTACAGGCCTTCCGAGCAGTAGTCACAGTCATACAGCAAGGAAACAGACCCTTCGGTCCAATTAGTCCATACCGACCGTGCTCCCAAACTAAACTAGTCCCATCTGCCTGCCTTTGGCCCACGTTCCTTCAAACCTTTCCTATTCATACACTTACCCAAATGCCTTTTAAACATCAAACTGTATGTGCATCCACCATTTCCTCTGGCAGTTCATTCCATACACTAAACCCTCTAAAATGTTGGCCCTCAGGTCCTTCTCAATTCTTCCTCCTCTCACCTTGAAGCCCATGAGCTTTGAACTCCCCTCCTAAGGGAAAAGACCCTCGTTATTCATTCATCTGTACCTCTCATGATTTTTAAATGTCTATAAGATCACTCCACAACCTCATACATTCCAGTCATGGGGAGGCAATGGACCCGTGGTATTACCGCTGGTCTGTAAATGCAAAGGCCCAGGTAAAGTTCTGGGGACCCAGGTGGTGGAATTTGAATTCGATAAATATCTGGAATTAAGAGTCTAATTATGACCACAAATCCATTGTCGATTGTCAGGAAAAACCCATCTGATTCACAAACGTCCTTCAGGGAAGGAAAGTGTCATCATCTTCTGGTCTGATCTGCATGTGACACCAGATCCACAGCAATGTGGCTGACTCTGAACTGCCCTCTGGATAATAAGGGATGGGCAATAGATGCTTGGCTAGCCAGAGACGCCCTCATCCCATGAATGACGAAAGAAAAAAAAAGTCCCACCCTATATTTATAAATCAAACCCTCCATTCTCAGCAACATGCTGGTAACTCTTTTATAATTCCTCTCCAACTTAATAATATCCTTCTGATAGCAGAGTGACCAGAATTGCACACAGTACTGGGTAAGAGCCCTCGCTAACATCCTGTACTCAAAGGTCTGAGCAATGACCTATTACAGCTATTACAAGGGGGCATAGCTTTAAATTAAGGGGGGGTAGGTATAGGACAGATGTTAGGGGTAGGTTCTTTACTCAGCGAGTCGTGAGTTCATGGAATGCCCTGCCAGTAGCAGTGGTGGACTCTCCCTCATTATGGGCATTTAAGCGGGCATTGGATAGGCATATGGAGGATAGTGGGCTAATGTAGGTTAGGTGGGCTTGGATCGGCGCAACATCGAGGGCCGAAGGGCCTGTACTGTGCTGTATTCTTCTATGTTCTATGTAAGTGTGTTAAGTGCCTTCTTAACCACCCTGTCTACCTGTGACACAAACTTCAAAAGTATTATGAAGCTGAACCCCTCGGTCTCTCTGTTCTACAACACTATCCAGGGCCCTACCATTCACTGTGTAACTCCTGCCCTTGTTTGTTTTACCAAAATGTATAACCTCGCATTTATCCAAATTAAACACCATCTGCCACTTCTCAGCCCATTGACCCAATTGATCAAAATCACTTTGCAATCTTAGATAACCTTTTGCACTCTTCACCAGACTACCAATTTTGGTGTCATTCGCAAACTTACTAACCATGTCTCCTACATTCTCATCCAAATAATTTATTTAAATGACAAACAATGGTGGATGTGGGCAAGAAAATAAATCAGGAGATAGGAAAGGCATGTAAGGAAGGTACAGGTAGACGAGCCTTTATCTGAAATCTGAAGGTTTTTTTTGTGAACTGCTTTCTCATTGTTTGTTTGGCATACAAACAGCTAACCCAAGTCGACACCCACTCAATGCGTGTCACTCAGACGCGATGTACGTCTGAGTGCGTGTGGGGGCATGGCCCAGCACTGGTAGGCCTGGATTCTCTCTCCTGGCCTGTTTTAGTTCGTAAGTCTGTCCTCCGGTAAGATGTTTTAAAATTTCACTATCAAACTGTCACTTATTCTGAAATTTGAAAAAAGTCTGAATTCTAAAAAAAAGCTGGTCCCGATAATTTCGGATAAAGCATTGTCTACCTGTACTAATACAATAATCATGGGGGACTTCAATATGCAGGTGGACTGGGAAAATCTGGCTGGCAGTGGATCCCAAGAGAAAGAATTTGTGGAATTCTATGAGATGGTTTTTTTGGAGCAAATTGTGGAACAGACAATTCTGGATTTAGTGATATTTAATGAGGGAGACTTGGTTAGTAAGCTTAAGGGAAAAGAATCCCAGGTGGGCAGTGACCATACCATGACAGAACTCACCCTGCAGTTTGAGTGGGAGAAGCTAGAATCGGCTGTAACGGTATTGCAATGGAGTAAAAGGTAACTACAAAAACATGAGGGAGGAGCTGGTCAGAGTTGATTGTAATGGGAGCCTTGCAGGGAAGACAGTGGAGCAGCAATGGCAAGTGTTTCTGGGGGTAATTCGGGAGGCACAGCAGGAAGAAGAAACCCATGGCGGGGAGGATGAGGCAACTACGACTGACAAGGGAAGTTAGCGACAGCATAAAAGCAAAAGAAAAAGCATAGGAGAGACTGGGAAGCCTTTAAAAACTAGCAGAGGGTAATGAAAAATACATTGGGGGCAGGGAGTAGGGGCGGTTGACTGCGAGGAAGAAGAATGAAGTAGGAGGTTCAGTTAACTAGTAATATATAAAAAGACTGCAGATATACCAAGGGTAAGACAGAGGCAAGACTGGATATTAGACCAGCGAGAAATGAAACTAATGAAGTAGTAATGGTGGGAGAACTGAACTGCAGTTTGCATCAGTCTTCACAGTGAAAGACACCGACAGCATACCAGAACTTCGAGAACGTCAGGGGCAGAGGTTAGTGTGGTGGCCATCACTGAGGGAAGGTGCTGGAGCAGTTGAAAGGTTTGAAGACAGATTCATCACCTGGGTTGGATTGATTACACCCCAGAGTTCTGAAGGAAATAGCTAAGGAGATGGTAGGGGCATTGATGGTAATCTTTCAGGAATCACTGCAGTCAGGGAGGGTCCCAAAAGGACTGGAAAGTGACTAACATACCACTCCCATTTAAGAGGGGAGGGAGGCAGAAGACAGGAAATTATAGCCTGATTTTGGTCATTGGTAAGATTTTAAAGTTCATTAGTGTTTGGTAAAATAGGGCTGAGTGAGCATAGGAGAAAGTGAGGACTGCAGATGCTGGAGTACCAGAGTTGAAAAATATGGTGCTGGAAAAACACAGCAGGCCATGCAGCATCCAAGGAGCAGGAGAATCGACGCTTCGGGCATAAGCCCTTCTTCAGGCATCCCAATCTGACCTAGTCCCATTTGCCAGCATTTGGCCTAATTCCTCTAAACATTTCTATTTATATACCCTTCCAGATGCCTTTTGAATGTTATTGTACCATCCTCCACCACTTCCTCTGGCACCTCATTCCATTCACGTACCACCCTCTGCATGAATATGTTGCCCTCTAAGATCCCTGTTATATCTTTCCCCTCTTATCCTAAATCTTTGCCCTCTAGTTCTGGACTCCCCGATCCTGGGGAAAAAGATTTTGTCTATTCACCCTATCCATGCCCCTTATGATTTTATAAACTTCTATAAGGTCATCCCTCAGCCTCCAATGCTCAAGGGAAAATAACCGCAGCCTATTCAGCCCCTTCCCGTTGCAGGGAGACCAGAATTGGACACGGTATTCTAAAAGTGGCCGATTCAATGTCCTGTGCAGCCACAAAATGATCTCCCAACTCCTCTCCTCAATGCACTGACCAATAAAGGGGAGCATACCAAATGCCGCCTTCACTACCTTGTTTACCTGCAACTCTGCTTTCAAGAAACTATGAATCTGCAACCTGCAACTCTGCTTTCAAGAAACTATGAATCTGCATAACCCTCACCACCACCCTCTGTCTTCTCCCTTCGAACCAGTTCTGTATCCAAATGGCTAGTTCTCCCTGCAGTCGATGTGATCTAACCTTGCTGACCAGTCTACCATGTGGAATCCTGTTGAATGCCTGACTGAAGATTATATCGATCACATCCGCCATTCTGCTTTCATCAGTCCTGTGTTACATCTTCAAAAAACTCAATTAAGGTAGTGAGACACAATTTCCCAAACACACAGCTATGTTGACTATCCCTAATCAGTCCTTGCCTTTCCAAATTCATATAAATCCTATCCCTCAGGATTCATCCAATATCATGCTCACTGACGTCAGGCTCACCAATCTACACTTGCCTGGCTTGTCCTTACCACCTTTCTTAAACAATGGCACCATGATCACCAAGCTCCAGTCCTCCAGCACTCACCTGTGGCTGTTGATGATACAAATATCTCAGCAAGGGCCCAGCAATCACTTCCCCAGCTTCCCACAAAGCTCTAGGGTACACCTGATCAGGTCTGAGGGATTTATTCACCTCTATGCATTTTAAGACGTCCAGTACCACCTCCTTTCTAATGATGAAAATTTTTCAAGATGTTGCTATTTATTTCCCCAAGTTTGTGAGCTTCCATATCCTTCTCCAAAGTAAACACTGATGCAAAATACTCATTTAGTAATGCCCCCATCTCCTGCGGTTCCACACAAAGGCAGCACTTGCTGATCTTTAAGGGGCCTTATACTCTTCCTAGTTGCCCTCGATCCATTTGGATTTCCAGAGGGCCTTTGACAAGGTGCTGCACAGGAGGCTGCTAAAGACGACAAGAGTCCACGGTGCCAGGGGCAAGGCACTGGCGTGGGTAGAGGATTGCTGACTGGCAAAAAGCAGAGTAAGTCAAATGGGACAAGGGCTCCTGGGTCAGACAGGGCGTGTGTTCAGGGTCAGGTGTCGTCGCACTTCAGGAAAGCCAAGCAGAATTGAGGGGTGAGACTTCATGTTAAACAGGACAACAAATCTGGATTGCAACCTGAAGGTGAAACATCCAGACGGAGCATGAGCTCACCTCTCCTGGAAGGCTTGCTGTCCCACTGGATCCTCTTCTGGCTCTCCATTCTTATAATAATGAAGACCCAGTCCCTGTGGATCCTTTTTATCAGCAGCGGAGAGGCTCAACTCAGCCACAGCCTCATAGCAACGCACTGGAAAAACAGAGGGAACAGGAGCATTATCAAATCTTGCCAGAATTACTACTGCAAACATTCACATCCAGATAACATAGGAGAAAGTGAGGACTGCAGATGCTGGAGAATCAGAATTGATAGAGTGTGGAGCTGAAGAAAGCACAGGCCACCTTGTCTGAACAGCCTTGTAAACCAATGCTCTCACCTTGTCTGAACTGTGCACAGACACTGGGAAGGTCAACTTGGTGCCCGATCTCCTGATACAGGCACAGTGATTCTCTTAATGCTTTCTCTTTCTCTGCCTTGTTCTGAACCTGTCGTGCACTCTGCAACAGCTCATTTGCCTGGAAAATAAGCCAATCAGAAATACATAAGTAATAATAATTATTCAGTAAAACAGAATGGTCAATAATGGCCAACATCATTCACAAAGCCTCAGATGCCGAATAAGTCCATGTCCAAAAGATGCAAGTCCTGCTCAATAGCCTGGATTAGAGTGAAAAGTGAAGAGTAATGGCTATCTCCAAAAAGACATACTCCCAGTTTGCCTGGATGAGTGCAGCTCCAACAACACTTAAGAAGCTTGATGCCATCCAGGACGAAGCAGCCACTTGATTAGCACCACATCCACTCCCTCCATCATTGACACTCAGTAGCAGCAGTGCGCACAATCTATAAGATGCACTGCAGAAATTCACCAACGCTCTTTTACATACCACCTTCCCATCCTAAAACCACAGCCATCGTAAAAGCAACGGCACAAGATGTATGGGAACAAATCCACCTGCAAGTTTTTCTCCAGGCCACCCACCTCCCTGACATGGAAATATATAACCATTTCATCACTGTCACTGGGTCAAATACTGGAACTCCCTTTCGAGCAGCCCAAGGACTGAATTTCAAGAAGGCAGTTCACCACCAAGTTCCCCAGTGAAGTTAGAGCCAGGAGTAAATGCTGGCCCAGCCAACAACACGCACATCCCTGTGATTGGAAGAGGATAGTCAGCTAATGGCTAGGCTGTCTACAGGGAGTGGAAGCATTCACATCTGTTGCTTCTTTAGCTCTGATTTTCATTACCTGTAAAATTCTGCCTTTAGTTTTAAGTTTTAGTGAAGCTTTGTTGGGAGGGAGCACAGTCCTCAGGATGAGGGACATTGATCAGTTCAGGGATTACTTGTCAGATAGACTGCACTGCTATTCACCAAGATAGCAAAATAGACACTCTGTACCATAACTGAGCCCATGCCTTCCAGATTCTTAAGCCATCCCCTAACTGACTGTACCTTGGAACAGACTGCATCGTCGTTGCTGTAGAGCAGGGGGCAAGTGTCCCTCAGGTGTTTACTGATGGCATCTACCGACGCATTGTCCCCAATGTATCGGTTAATGAGTGAAGTAATGAGTGCCCCACATAATTCCTTCCCTCGGATAACCAAGTCCCGGAACGGAGTTGATTTCAACTGTTCCTGGAGCTCCTGCAAAAAGGAAAACATGCTCAGGGTTGGTGCTCAAATTTCACGATGGATTTTATCCCGAGAAGGTTTAAAACAATTTCTAGGTTTTGCACCAATCTATTCATATTTTTCAATGGGAACAAATGCATTAGGTTTAGGGTTAGGATTAGGATTGGCAGACAGTTATAAATCACTTAATAAAGTGGGATCATAAGAATCATAAGAAAGCAGGAAACTATGGGCCTGTTAGCTCAACGTTTACCATCAAAACATACCAACAGGACTCCCAACACACAGTCTGTCAAGCCTGCTATGCCATTCTATTACATCAGGGCTGATTCTTTATCTCAAAGCCACATTCCTGCATTCCTTCAATGTCTTTAGTTCCCAGAAACCAACTGCCAACTTCACACAATATATCTCTTGAACATTTACAATGAGCTTCCTCTGAGGTAGAGAATTCCAAATACTCCCATCCTCAGTCTTAAATGGCCTACCGATATCCTGATCCCTGGTTTCAGATTCACCAGCTGGGGAAAACCAATTTATCTACGCCCACTCGATCAACCCTTTCAGAGTTTGATAAGTTTCAAAGAAGCCATTCTTCAAAGCACTAGAGAGTACAAACCCAGTTTCCTCAATTTTTCCTCATAAGAAAATCCTGACATCCGTGGGATCAGTTTGGTGAACCTCAGTGTACTCCCTCATGAAACTACCTCCAAGTTTGCAGATGAAGTAGTGCTGGGTGGGAGGGTAAGCTGTGACTGGGACAAGTTAACTAACTGGGCAAAACACAATGGATAAAGTTTAATGTAGATAAATGAGTTTAATCGTATTGGCAGCAAAAACAGGAAGGCAGATTATCTGAATAGCGAAAAAGTAAAGAGAGGAATATGCAACAAGATCTCAGTGTCCTCGTACAACAGTAACTGAAGATAAGCATGCAGATGCAGTAGGCATTCAAGAAGGCAAATGGTATGTTGGCCTTCATGGTGACAGGATTAGAGTACAGGAACAAAGATCTCATGCTGCAATGGTACAGGGTAGTATCATGACTATATCTAGAATAGAAATAAAACATAGAACATTACAGCGCAGTACAGGCCCTTCGGCCCTCGATGTTGCGCCAACCTATGGAACCAATCTGAAGCCCATCTAACTTATACGATTTCATTTTCATCTAGATGTTTATCCAATGACCATTTAAATGCCTTAAAAGATGGCGAGTCTACTACTGTTACAGGCTGGGCATTCCACACCCATAGTACTCTCTGAGTAAGGAACCTACCTCTGACATCTGTCCGATATCCATCACCTCTTGATTTAAAGCTATGTCCCTTTGTGCTAGCCATCACCATCCCATGAATAAGGAGTTCACTGTCCAAGCTATCTAATCCTCTGATTATCTTATATGTCCCTATTAAGTCTCTATTAACAAAGAGACCTTGGAGTACGGGTTCATAGTTCCTTGAAAGTGGAGTTGCAGGTAGATAGGATAGTGAAGTCAGCGTTCGGTATGCTTTCCTTTATTGGTCAGAGTATTGAGTACAGGAGTTGGCAGGTCATGTTGCGGCTGTACAGGACATTGGTTAGGCCACTGTTGGAATATTGCGTGCAATTCTGGTCTCCTTCCTATCGGAAAGATGTTGTGAAACTTGAAAGGGTTCAGAAAAGATTCACAAGGATGTTGCCAGGGTTGGAGGATCTGAGCTACAGGGAGGTGCTGAACAGGCTGGGGCTGTTTTCCCTGGAGCGTCGGAGGCTGAGGGATGACCTTATAGAGGCTTACAAAATTATGAGGGGCATGGATATGATAAATAGACAAACATTTGGATGGGTATATGAATAGGAAGGGTTTGGAGGGATATGGGCCGGGTGCTAGCAGGTGGGATTAGATTGGGTTGGGATATCTGGTCGACGTGGACAGGTTGGACCCAAGGGTCTGTTTCCATGCTGTATATCTCTATGACTCTAAGTCATCACTCAACCTTCTTCTCTTGAACGAAAACAGTCTAAAATCATTCAGCCTTTCCTCATAAGACCTTCCCTCCATACCAGGCAACATCTTGGTAAATCTCCTCTGCACCCTTTCCAAAGCTTCCACATCCTTCCTATAATGCAGTGACCAGAACTGTGTGCAATACTGCATGTGCGGCCGCAACAGAGTTTTGTACAGCTACAGCATGACCTCATGGCGCCAAAACTCAATCCCTCTACCAATAAAAGCTAACACACCTTATGACTTCTTAAAAACTCAATCAGCCTGTGTGGCAACCTTCAGGACACCAACATCTCTCTGCTCATCCACACGACCAACAATCTTGATATTAGCCCAGTATACTTTGTTCCTGTTACTCCTCTGAAAGTGAATCACCTCACATTTTTCCACATTAAACTCCATTTGCCACCTCTCAGCCCAGCTATACAGCTTATCTATGTCCCTCTGCAACCTGCAACATCATTCAGTATTGTTCACAACTCCACCGACCTTAGTATCATCTGCAAATTTACAAACCCATCCTTCTATGTCTTCAACCAGGTCATTTATAAAATTGAAGAAAGTGGCCCCAAAACATATCCTTGTGATACATCACAAGTGACTGAACTCAGGCCTCAGGCGACTGACTGTGTGGAGTTTGCACGTTCTCCCAGTGTCTGCGTGGGTTTCCTCCGGGTGCTCCGGTTCCCTCCCACAGTCCAAAGATGTGCAGGTCAGGTGAATTGGCCATGCTAAATTGCCCGTAGTGTTAGGTAAGGGGTAAATGTAGGGGTATGGGTGGGTTACGCTTCGGTGGGTCGGTGTGGACTTGTTGGGCTGAAGGGCCTGTTTCCACACTGTAATGTAATCTAATGTAATCTAATCTAACTCCAGGATTAACATTTCCCATCAACCACCACCCTCTGTCTCCTTTTGCTAGCCAATTTCTGACCCAAACCGTTGAATTGCCCTCAATCCCGTGCCTCTGTATTTTGTGCAATAGGCTAGTGTGGGGAGCGCTATCAAATGCTTTAGTGAAATCCATATTCACCACATAAACTGCTTTAGCCTATTGCACAGTTTGGTCATCTTCTCAAAGAACTCAATAAGGTTGTGAGACATGACCTATCCTTCACAAAACCGTGTTGACTATCCCGAATCAAATTATTCCTTTCCAGATGATTATAAATCCTATCACTCAACACTACCCACAACTGAAGTAAGGTTCACTGGTCTATAATTACCAGGGTTGTCTCTACTTCCCTTTTTGAACAAGGGGACAACACTTGCTATCCTCCAGTCTTCTGACACTATTCCTTAGACAATGATGACATAAAGATCAAAGCCAAAGGCTCATCAATCTCCGCCCTGGCTTCCCAGAGAATCCTAGGATAAATCCCATCCAGCCTAGGGGACCAATCTATTTTCCCACTTTCCAAAATTGCTAATACCTCAATCTCATCTCGTCTAGTAGCGTGTATCTCAATATTCTCCTCATCAACATTGTCTTTTTCTAGTGTGAATACTGACAAGAAATATTCGTTTAGCCCCTCTCCCATCTCTTCAGACTCCACATACAACTTCCCGCTGCTGTCCTTGACTGGCTCTAATTATTCCTGATATACCTATTGATAGCTTGATCCTACCCACCAAAGACTTCTCATGTCCCCTCCTGGCTCCCTCTTTAGGCCGTTCCTGGCTAACTTGTAACTCTCAAGCGCCCGAACTGAGCCTTCATGTCTCATCCTCATATAAGCCGACTCCTTCCCCTTGACAAGAGATTAAACTTCTTTGGTAAACCATGGCTGCCTCGCTTGACCACTTCCTCCCTGCCTGACAGGTACATACTTATCAAGGTCACGCAATAGCTGTTCCTTGAATAAGCTCCACATTTCAATTGTGCTCATCCCCTGCAGTTTCCTTCCCCATTCTATATATCCTAACTCTTGCCTAAACGCATCATAATTGCCCTTCCCCCAACCATAACTCTTGCCCTGCGGTATATACCTACACCTTTCCATCACTAAAGTAAACATAACTGAGTTGTGGATACTATCACCAAAGTGCTCACCTGCCTCCAAATCGAACACCCGGCCTGATTCATAACCCAGTACCAAATCCAATGTGGCTTCGCCCCTTGTAGGCCTGTTTACATACTGTATCAGGAAACCCTCCTGCACACACTGGACAAAAACTGACCCATCTAAAGTACTTGAACTACTGCATTTCCAGTCAACATTTGGAAAGTTAAAGTTCCCCATAACAACTACCCTGTCACTCTCGCTCCTATCCAGAAGCATCTTTGCAATCCCTTCCTCTACATCTTAGGAACTATTTGGAGGCCTATAGAAAACTCCCAATAGAGTGACCTCCCCTTTCCTATTTCTAACCTCAGCCCATATTACTTCAGTAGAGGAGTCCTCATCAAACGTCCTTTCTGCTACTGTAATACTGTCCTTGATTAACAATGCCTCACCTCTCCCTCTTTTACCATCTTCTCTGTTCTGACTGAAACATCTAAATCCTGGAATCTGCAACAACCATTCCTGTCCCTGCTCTATCCATGTCTCCGAAATGGCCACAACATTGAAATCCCAGGTACCAACCCACGCTGCAAGCTCACCCACATTATTCCGGATGCTCCTGATGTTGAAGTAGACACACTTCAAACTATCTTCCTGCTTGCCACTACACTCTTGCGACCTTGAAAGCTTATTTATAACCTCACTCCTCTCATCCTCATGGACACTGGAGCTACACTTCAGGCTCCCATCTCCCTGCTGAATTAATTTAAATCTTCCCGAAGAGCAGTAATAATTTTACCTCCCAGGATATTGGTACCCCTGTGGTTCAGATCTAGACCATCTTGTTTGTTGAGGTACCACCGACCCAAGAACGAGCCCTAAGTATCCAGGTATCCAAATCCCTCCCTGCACCATCCCTGTCATCACATGTTCAACTGGAATGTGGGCGCAGGTTTGGTGCCCTTGTCTGAGGAAGAATGTTCAGGCAGTGAAGGATGATCAAGAAAGGATTCTTGAAAAAATCCAACAGGACTGGACAGGGAGATGCAGCAAGGGTATTCTGATTGCGGGGGAGATGGAACCGGGGTCACAATCTAAGGATACAGGGTAAACCATTTAGGATTAAAGTAAGGAGAAATTTCTTCACCTTGAGTGTGATGAGTATGTGGAATTCACAACCAAAAAGAGCAGGCAAGGCCAAATCATTAATATTTATACATGGAACTGGATATAGCACTTGAAGCTAAAGGGATCAAAGGATATGAGGGAAATGTAGGTACAGTCTATTGACTTGAAATATCAGCTACGATTACAAGGAATGGTCTAGCAGGCTCAAAGGGCTGAATAGCTTCCTTCTGCTTCTTTTTCCAATGTTTCCTATAGACATCTACAAAGTTCTAACAGGGCTACATACAGTAAATCATTGGAAGGGTATTCCTGACGACCTGGGAGTCTGGAACGAGGAGCCACCATCTTAAGGATATGAGATAGGCAATTTATGACTGACATGAGGACACTTCTTTTCCACTCAGAAAGCAGTGAGCCTGTGGAATTCTTTGTCACAGAAAGCAAAGAGGCCAAAACATGAAATTTTTTTCAAGAAGTTAGATGTAGTTCTCAGGGCTAAAGTGCTAAAAGAGTATTTGGAGAAAGCGGGAACAGAGTACTGAGTTGGATGATCAGCAGTGATGGAGCAGGTTCAAAGCGCCAAATGGTCAATCCTGATCTGACTGTCAATGTAACTTCAGAGAAAAAAAAAAGTGCTTTTGACACGTGTCAGATAAAAAAACACAATGTAGAATAAACAAGAATGTCCAAGGAATGGCGACAGGAGAAAAGGGGAACAAAAGAATCAAACAGGAACTCTGAGAAAAGATTAGCAGCTAACACAAAGGAAGTCTTCTGTAAACATAAAAATATTAAGAGAGGTTAAAGGAGGAATAAGGCCAATCAGAGAATAGTAGTGTTGACACATAGAGGCATGGGGCCTAGCTCAAATATTAAATAGACACCTTGCATGGGTCTTTACAGAAGAGGAATTTGGTGACAGAGAAAGGAACATGGGTGTTGGAGGTTGGGGCGAGGTGTGAGGGAAATTAGAAAACCCAAAGTTAAAGGAGGTAGTAAGACTGCTGGTTAGGAATATGGCAGATGGTTACGAGACAATAAAGGTGAGGGACAGAATAGGTGAATGTTTTTATGCACAAAGGAATTATAGAAAAGTAGGGAATTTTACCAGCAGAACAAATTAAAAAGCTTTGCATCTAAGTACACAAAGCATTCAAAACAAAATTGATGAGTTAATGGCACAAATAGAACATTACAGCGCAGTACAGGCCTTTCAGCCCTCGATGTTGCGCCGATCTGTCATACTAATCTGAAGCCCATCTAACCTACACTATTCCATATATGTCCATATGCTTGTCCAATGACGACTTAAATGTACTTAAAGTTGGCAAAGCATTCCATACCCTTAATACTCTATGAGTAAAGAAACCACCTCTCACATCTGTCCAATATCTATCACAAATAGGTACAAAGGGCACAATTTGGTAGCAATTCCAAAAAGGAAGAAATATCCTAGGAGGAGGCATGGGTGGCCGTGGCTGACGAGGGAAGTTAAGAAACATATAAAGTTTAAAGAGAAAAAGTATAACATAGCAAAGATAAGTGGGAAAACGGAGGACTGGGAAGCTT
>NC_057711.1:166557-186834 GCF_004010195.1 Chiloscyllium plagiosum | reverse complement strand
ATGGACGATGGAGATCCAGTAGATGTAGTGTACCTGGGCTTTGAGAAAGCTTTTGATAAAATCCCACATAGGAGGTTAGTGAGCAAAATTAGGGCGCATGGTATTGGGGGCAAAGTACTAACTTGGATTGAAAGTTGGTTGGCTGATAGGAAACAAAGAGTAGTGATAAACAGCTCCATTTTGGAATGGCAGGCAGTGACCAGTGGGGTACTGCAGAGATCAGTGCTGGGACCGCAGCTTTTTACAATATATGTTAATGATATAGAAGACGGTATTAGTAAGTGATACTAAGCTGGATGGCAGGGTGAAATATGAGGAGGATGTTTGGAGATTACAGGGTGACCTGGATAGGTTAGGTGAGTGGTCAGATGCAGTTTAATGTGGATAAATGTATGGTTATCCACTTTGGTGGCAAGAACAGGAGTATAGAAGCAAAGAGGTCCTTCTGCAGCTGTACAGGGCCCTGGTGAGACCACACCTGGAGTAGTGTGTGCAGTTCTGGTCTCCAAATTTGAGGAAAGACATTCTGGCTATTGAGGGAGTGCAGCTAAGGTTCACGAGGTCAATTCCTGGAATGGCGGGACTACCTTACGCTGAAAGACAGGAGCGACTGGACTTGTATACCCTTGAGTTTAGAAGACTGAGAGGGGATCTGATTGAGACATATAAGATTATTAAAGGATTGGATACGCTGGAGGCAGGAAACATGTTTCCGCTGATATGTGAGTGCCGAACCAGAGGACACAGCTTAAAAATAAGGGGTAGACCATTTAGGACAGAGATGAGGAGAAACTTCTTCACCCAGAGAGTGGTGGCTGTGTGGAATGCTCTGCCCCAGAGGGCAGTGGAGGGCCAGTCTCTGGATTCATTTAAGAAAGAGTTGGATAGAGCTCTCAAGGAGAGTGGAATCAAGGGTTATGGAGATAAGGCAGGAACAGGATACTGATTAAGGATGATCAGCCATGATCATATTGAATGGTAGTGCAGGCTTAAAGGGCAGAATGGCCTACTCCTGCACCTCTTGCCTATTGTCAATTACTGTGACATGGTTACAAGGAGACCAGTTCTGGAAATTGAATATCCCAGAGTACTCAGCATTTTGGAAAGGTAAGGGAAACAATGTTGAATTTGTACAGGATCACTTCATAAGAAAGAAGTGAATGTATTGGGGACAGTGCAGAAGAAGTTGGGACCATACTCCAGTAAGAGAAGACTTGAAGAAAAAAAATGAGAGGAGATTTGATAGAGGCATCCAAAATCATGTGTGATCTGGATAGAGGAGGATGTAATAACAGAACATTTGCAAGTACATAACATAATCAGGCAGAATCAGCAAAGCCTTTTGGCTAAACTATTAGAATTCTTGAGGAGGTAAAAGCAGGATAACTAAAGGGGAACCAGAAGATCCAAGACATTTGGATTTCCAGAAGACATTTGGTGAGAAACCAATCACCAAATTACTTAAGAGATTCAAAGTCCAAGGTGCTGGGGATAGTTTATGGTCCTTGGATAACATCTTCCAAACTCATGACCATACCACCTGCCCAACCACCTAGGACAGCAGATACACAGGAACATCCTCATCTGCAAGTCCCCCTCCGCCACCTTGACTTGGAAATACATTGCTGTTCCTTCAATGGGTGCAAATCCTGGAATGCCTCCCTAATGACATTGTGGGTTTACCTCAGCCAATGGACTACAGCAAGAAGCTGTTCACCACCATCTTTAGGGCAATTAGGGACAGGTAATAAATGCCCCCACATACCTGAATGAATAAAAATGATTCAACTTAATCAGCTCCACTCAAAACATGGCTTACTTATGCTTCTTCAAAGCAACAAACGTTCGTAAGCAGGGATCATTCTATACAAACAAAAGAAAATTTTCAATCTTCATACCTTTGTGGAGGTTGCTAGGAATTTGGGAGTCTATTGTTCCCTGTTGCTTTGTCATCACAACGATCTGATAAATTAAAACTGATTTACAAATATTGGAAGCTTTTCCTCTTCTTGTATTAGATGTTATCATTTGAAATTTGACATTTATGCATTTGCCCTGATCAGCATAAGACAAAAAGTTTTGATAACATGTCATGTTTTTCAGGAATCTTCTAGACTAACTGTTCTCAAGTATGGTTGATCTGATTCTTCACTGTCAAAATCCTGAAATTAGCCTCATAGTATGGCTAGACTATTAATCCCGAGACCCAGGTAATGTTCTGGGAACCCGGATTCAAATCCCATTATGGCAGCTGGTGAAGTTTGAATTCAGAACAAGAAAATCTGGAATTAAGAGTCTAATGATGACTATGAGACCATTGTTGATTACTGGAAAGAACATAAAATAAAAGCAAATTACCGCGGATGCTGGAATCTGAAACCAAAAGAGAAAATGCTGGAAAATCTCAGCAGGTCTGGCAGCATCTGTCAGGAGAGAAAAGAGCTGACGTTTCGGATCTAACTGACCCTTTGTCAAAGCTGGAAAGAACGCGTTCATTAATGCCCTTTTGGGAAGGAAACTACTATCCTTACCGGTCAGAGACAGCCACAGTGAATTTTAAAAAAATTGTGATCAAGAATGGCCATTTTAGAATATTGATAGGGGGAGCTTTTGCTACGATATTGCTGTTGAACATCAAATATATACCAAGATATCATTCTCAACAAGATGGAAGCTAACTGCTTGATATTTGTTTATTATGGTTGTTGGAATCAATTATCTAACTTAGGACAAAGCTGTAGGAATGCCTCACGGTTGAGTCCTTAACCAAACTATCTTCAATTGACATGCTCTCCAACATCATCGATACCTAAAATGTTCAGTAGCAGTCTGCAACATTGTACAAGACTCAGAATTTAGGCCTTCCCTAATAACTGGCAGGAAACATTTGCAAAACACAAGTGCAGTCAATAACCACCCCCAATAAAAAGAAAGCAAATTATTTCTCAACAGTATTACCATCAGTGAATCTAACACCACCATCTTCATGGCAGCACTCCATGAACAGAACTTAACGAGACCAACACACACAGACTTCTTGTAGAGAAGCATATTAAAGTCTCCTTTGACAATGCCTTCCAAACTAACAACGTCCACCATCTGAAAGAATAAAGGCAGCAAAATCACGGCAGGAGTATCACCTGCACTTTCTCCTGTAAGTCCCACAGCTTCCTCACCTCAAAACCGTACTGCTGTCTTTCCATTGTATTTGGGTCAAAATCCTGGAACTCCCTAACAGGAGCATGATATACCTTCATGGCATGGACCCTGGTGATTTAACAAAATAGCTTGCCACATTAAGCAATTAGGATGGGCAATACATTTTGGCCTTCTGTAACTCTCATACTTCATGAATGAATTAAAAATACCTTCTGTAAATCTGCAATGATAACGCCAAACTGGTGATCGCAGAGCATCTTCCAAAGAGTTAGAGTCTGACAGGTGTAATGGATCAGCTGCTGTATACCCTGTAGTGACAGCTTCTCATAAGCCTGTGCTTCGGCTGAGGAAAGAAGGAGCAGGTTAGTCCTGAGATCAGGTTTGAGGACTGCGAAGTTTAGAAATGAATGATATCACACAATCACAGATGTACACATAGAAACATTAGCAGGCTATTCAGCCCATTGAGCCTGCTCCACCATTCAATACCATCACGGGTGATCAAACACTTCAGTGCCTTTATTCACCTCATTCAACTGATAATCAGAAATCAATCCCTACCTAAAACAAACTCAGAGACTGAGCTTCCACAGCTCTGTGGCAGAGAATTCCAAATATTCACAACCTTCTGCGTAAAAAAAATTCTTACCCTCAACTTAAATGCTACCCTTTTATTTTTAAATTGTGTCCCCTGGTTTTAAACCTTCCAATCTGGGAGAAGAATTATAATAGATTTAAAATTGTCAGAGAGGAGGTTCTGAATGGTCTGGCAGACTTATAAATTGATAAATGGAGAAAAACATGAGAAAGGTGCAAAACAAAAGGCTTTGGGAACACTTGTGCATGAAATGCAGAAAGCTGGCAAACGATGCAGCAGGTAATCAGCAAAGCTAATAGAATATTGACTTTTACTTCAGGGCGATTGGATTATAAGAGTAAGGAAGTCACTCCAACTGTACAAGATCCTGTTGAGATCACATCTGGAGCACAGAGGAGCTTTGGTTCACTTACTTTAGGAAATATATCATTTCAAAGGAAATACTAGAGAAAAGGTTTACTAGGATTATCCCTCATTTGGGTGAATTGTCTTATGAGCAAAGGCTATGCAGGTTGGGAATCTAAGTTGAGAAGAATGAGAGGTGGTCTCATTGATTCTTAAAGGGTTTGACATGGTAAATGCTGAGAGAATGCTCGGGGGGGTGATGACCTAGTGATGTTATTGCTGAACTGTTAGTCCAGAGACCGAGGTAATGTTCTGGGGACCTGGGTTCAAATCCTGCCTGCTCAGATGGTGCAATTTGAATTCAATAAAATTCTAGAATTACGAGGCTAATGATGACTACAAATCCATTGTCGATTGTCAGAATAACCCAACTGCTTCACAAATGTCTTTTAGAAAAGGAAATTGCCACCCCTATCTGATCTGGTCTGCATGTGACTCCAGACCGACAGCAATGTGGTTGACTCTGAACTGCCCTCTGGGTAATTAGGTATGGGCATTAAATGCTGGCTGAGCCAGCAACACCCTCATCCTGAGAGCGAATTTAAAAAAAGTCTCCCTCACTGTCTCAGAATAAAGAGGTACAAATCTAAGGCAGAGATGAGAAAGAATGATCTCTCTGCGATTTGAGCCTTTGGAACTCCTTGCTATAGAGAGTTGTGTGCAATTAAGGCTAAGATAGTTAGACTTTTGAACAGAAGGGGAATCAAGGGTTGTGGGTGTGAGGAATATCAAGTCAGCCATGATCTTATTGATTGACAGAGGAGGCTCAAGAGACCAAAAGGCCTACTTTTGTACCTTTACTGATGGAGTCATAAAGTTACACAACATAGGAACAGGACCTTCATTCCACCATGTCTATGCCAACTAATGGAGACCATACTGATCCCATTTACCTGCATTTGGTCCATCACCAACAACATCCTGGCATTTTAAATGTTCGTCCAAGTGCTTCTTAAATGTTGCGAAAGTACTTGCTTACACCACCATGTCAGGCAGTCCGTTCCATATTTACTCCACCTTCTGGGTGGAAAAAAACTCTTCCTCAGACTTCCTCTAAATCATTTACTCCTCACCTTAATCTTAGGTCCTCTCGTCTTATAAATCTCCAGAGCTGGATGACATGCATCCCAAGCATTTGAGTGAGGCAAGACAGGAACTTTTAGGAGTACTGACAATATTTTTCAATTCCTGTCTGGCCATAGAAAAGGGGCCAAGGGACTTGAGGACAGCAATTATGGCATAATTACTCATCAAAAGTACAAAGGATAAATCTGGAAACTATAGACCAATCAATCCAACCTCAGTGGTGGGGAAACTATTGGAAGGAATTCTGAGGGATAGAAATAACCTGCGCTTGAACAGACAGGGAGTAATCAACAGTCAGCACGGGAGGTCATGGATGACCAACTTGATTTAATTTTCCGAAGAGGTGACCAGGTGTGTGGATGAGGACAATGCATTCAACATTGTCCAC
Organism: Chiloscyllium plagiosum; assembly: GCF_004010195.1. Taxonomy (NCBI): domain Eukaryota; kingdom Metazoa; phylum Chordata; class Chondrichthyes; order Orectolobiformes; family Hemiscylliidae; genus Chiloscyllium; species Chiloscyllium plagiosum. The sequence goes on along the minus strand of NC_057711.1, from coordinate 181,198 downwards.
TTGGAGTTCCACAGGCTTTTCATAAGGTCCAACATGGGAGACTGATAGTGAAGCTTAAGACCCCATGAGATCCAAGGAAATCTGGTTACTTGGATCCAGAATTAGCTGACCAGCAGGAAACAGAGGGAGATGGTCAAGTGATGTTGATGTGACTGGAAGCCTGTCTACAGTAGGGTTCTACAGTGATCACTGTCAGAGTTCTTGCTGTTTCTGATCATATAAATGATTAAAACTTGAAAGTCGGGTGGTTGATCACTAAGTTTGCAGATGATACAACTTGATAGGGTGATAAACAGGGGTTCGCCTTATATGACTGGAGTATATCGATGCTGGTCAGATGGGCAATCTATGGCAAATGGAATGTAATCTGGATAAGTGTGAGGTGATGTACTTAGGCAGGACAATCAATCCAGGGAATACACGTGGAATGGAAGGACCATGGGAAGCACTGAGGAACAGATGGACCTTGGTGTGTATGTCCACTGGCCCTTTAAAGGAGCGGGACAGGGAGATGAAGTGATCAAGTCAAAGAGGATACTTGCCTTTATTAGCCGAGGCTTTAAGAGCAGAGAGGGTGTGTATTGAAACTCAGCCAATGTTCTAGGGACCTGGGTTCAAACGACACCACAGCAGATGGTGGAATTTGAATTCAATTATAAAAAACTGGAATTAAAAGTCTTAAGGTGATGATGAAACCATTGCTGATTGTCAGAAAAACCAATGTGATTCATTAATGCTCTGTAGGGAAGGAAAATTGCCATCCTCACCCAGCCTGGCCCACATGTGATTTCACATCCATAACAATGTTGTCGACTTTAAATCCCCACAAAATGGTCCAGCAAGCCACTGAGTTGTAACAATTTCAACCAAATCTCAACAAAGAAATTAAACCGAATGGACGAACTGGAATCAACCTCAGCTCGGGAAAAGACAACAGCAAGAAACAGTCTTGTTGATCTTGCAAAGTCCTTCTTACTAACATCTGTGGATTGGTACCAAAATTGGGAGTGCTGTCTCAAAGACTACTCAAGCAACAGCATGGCATTGTGTAGTCATATTCACGGAACCATGCCTTATACACAGCTCTAACTCATTGGAGAAGGTAGTTCCACAAATATCCTCAACTGCTAGGAAAGGGGAGCCAAGCACGTGACACACCTTGGCCTCCTCCAGGGATGTCCAGCATCACAAATACCAGTCTTCAGACAATTTCATTCACTCCAATGTGATACCAAGAAACGGTTGGAGACACTGGATACAGCAAAGGCTATGGATCTGGACAACATTCCAGACTTGTGCTTCAGAACTTGGCGCACTCTCAGCCAAGTTATTTCAATACAGTTACAACACTGGCATCTACCTGACAATGTGGAACATATCCCAGTTATGTCCTGGACACACAGAGCAGGACAAATTCAACCTGGCCAATTACTGCCCCAGCACTTTACTACTGATCCTGAGAAAAGTGACAGAAGGAATCATCAGCTAGCAAGCAGCAGCTGCTCAGCGACACCCAGTTTGGGTATGGCCAGGGTGCCTCAGGTCCTGGCCTCATTAACAGCCTTGTTTCAAAATTGGGCTAAAGAGCTGAATTCCAGAGGAGAGGGGAGAGTGACTAACCTTGAGATCAAGGTCATCATTGCACCAAATGCGATCTTGGGGAAGTTGGGACCTCTACAAACAGGATGGTCTTCAATTGAACCAGAGGGGTACGAATATCCTGGGTGGGAAATTTGCTGGTGCTATTCAGGTGAGTTTAAACTAGTTCAGCAGGGGGATAGAAACCTGAGGTGTAGTTCCAGTGCACAGGAGGATGAGAGTAGGGAGGACATGGTCAGGATTTCATGGTCACAGGAACGCGCTGGCAGACAGCAAGCTGGTTTGAAGTGTGTCTACTTCAATGCCTGGAGTATCCGAAAGAAGGTAGGTGAGCTTGCAGCATGGATAGGTACCTGGGATTTTGATGTTGTGGCTATTTCGGAGACATGGATAGAGCAGGGTCAGGAATGAATGTTGCAGGTTTCAGGGTTTAGATCTTTCATTAAGAACAGGGAAGGCGGTAAAAGAGGGGGAGATGTGGCCTTGTTAGTCAAGTTCAGTATAACGGTGGCTGAAAGAATTTTGATGAGGGCTCATCTACTGAAGTGGTATGGGCTGAGGTTAGAAACAGGGGAGGAGAGGTCCTTTTATAGGCCTCTGCAGAGTTCCAGGGATGGGGATGAAAGGATTGACAAAATTATTATTATGGGGGATTTTAACTTCCCTAACATATAACTCAAGTACATCGGATAGATCAGTTTTTGTCCAATGTGTACAGGAGGGTTTCCTGACACAGTATGTCGAAGGGCTGACAAGAGGGGAGGCCACACTGGATCTGGTGCTTGGAAATGAACCAGGCCTGTTTGATTTAGTTGTAGTCGAGCACTTTGGAGAGAGGGACCATAATTCGGTTACGTTTAATTTAGTGATGGAAAGGGATAGGTACATGCTGCAGATCAAGAGTTATCGATGGGGCAAGGGCAATTATAATGCGATTAGGCAAGACTTAGGATGCAGAGAATGGGGTTGCAAAATGCAAGGGATGGGGACAATCAAAACGTGGAGCTGTTTTAAGAAACAGATTATGCGTGTCTTTGATAGGTATGTCCCTGTCAGGCAGGTAGGGAGCAATAAGGTAAGGGAACCATGATTTACAACAGAAACTGCATCTCTTGTTAAGTGGAAGACCGAGGCTTGTGTGGCGCCAAGACGAGGTAGTTCAGATGAGGCGATAGAGAGTTACAGAATAGCTCGGAAGGATGTAAAGAGACATTAAGAAGAGCAAAGAGAGGACATGAGCAGTCTTTAGCAGGTAGAATAAAGGAGAACCCTAAAGCTTTCTATAGGTATATGAGGAATAAAAGAACAGGGAGGGTGGAAAAAGAGGAGGGGGTGCAGCATTGCTAATCAGAGAGTGCATCACAGCTACAGAAACGAAGGTTGTTGAGGAAGGTTTGTCTTCTGAGTCAGTATGGGTGGGAGTTAGAAACAGAAAGGGAACAGCCACCTCATTGGAGGTCTTCTCCAGATCCCCTAATAGCAGTAGGGAGATTGAAGAACTCATAGGTGGACAGCTTTTGGAAAAATGCAGATGGAGCAAGGTTACTGTTATGGATGACTTCAACTTTCCCCATATTGACTGGAACCTCCTTCGTGCAGATGGTTTGGATGGTGCCGTTTTTGTCAGGCGTGTTCAGGAGGGTTTCCTTCCTCAGTATGCAGACAGATGGACGAGGGGAGAGGCCATTTTGGATTTGGTGCTTGGCAATGAGCCAGGACAAGTGTCAAATCTTGCAGTAGGAGAACACTTTGGGGACAGTGACCACAACTGCCTCACATTTACCATAACTTTGGAGATGGAAAGGAGCAGTTACCAAGGGAAGATATTTAATTGGGGAAAAGGAAATTATGACGCTATCAGACAGGAGTTGGGAAGTACAGACTGGGAGCAATTGTTCCACAGAAAGACCACATCAGACATGTGGAAACTGTTTAAGAAGCAGTTATTGCGAGTGATGCACATATTTGTTCCTCTGAGACAGGTAAGAAGGGGTAAGATTAAGGAGCCTTGGATGACATGAACAGAGGAACTTCTCGTCCAAAGGAAGAAGGCAACTTACGTAAGGTGAAGGAAGTAAGGATTTAGAACAGCTTTAGAGGATTACAGGCTTATGAGAAAGGAGCTCAAAAATGGACTGAGGAGAACCAGGAGGGGGCACGACAAAGGCCTGGCAGGAAGGATTAGGGAGAACCCAAAGGCATTTTACTCATATGTGAGGAATAACAGAATGATCAGGGAGAAGGTAGGGCCGATCAGGGATAGCATAGGGGACTTGTGCATGGAGTCTGAGCAGATAGGGGAAGCCCTCAATTAGTGTTTTGCTTTGGTTTTCAGTATGGAAAGGGACCTTGTTGTGAATCAGATCTTTGAGGAGCTGGGAAACAGGCTTAAACAGATCAAGATTGATGAAGTTGAAGTACTGGAAATGTTGGCAAACATTAAGATTGATAAGTCCCCAGGGCCAGACCAGATTTATCCTAGGCTGCTCCGGGAAGTGAGAAAGGAAGTTGCTCCGCCACTGGCGAAGATCTTTGCCTCCTCACTCTCCACGGGAGTTGGACCAGACGATTGGAAGGAGGTAAACGTTGTTCCTGTTTTCAAGAAGGGGAATAGGGAAATCCCTGGCAATTACAGACTAGTCAGGCTTACGTCAGTGGTCAGCAAAGTTTTAAAAAGAATTTTGAGGGATAGGGTTTAAAAGTATTTGAAAAAGCATAGCGTGATTAAAGGCAGTCAGCATGGCTTTGTGAGGGGCAGGACATGCCTCACAAATCTTATTGAGTTCTTTGAGGTGGTGACATGACAGGTCGATGACAGTCGAGCAGTGGATGTGGTGTATATGGACTTCAGCAAGGCATTTGATAAGGTTCCCCATGGTAGGCTCATTCATAAAGTCAGGAGGTATGGGATACAGGGAGATTTGGCTATCTGGATTCAGAATTGGTTGGCTGACTGAAGGCAGAGATTAGTTGTAGACGGAAGGTATTCTGCCTGGAGGTCAGTGGTGAGTGGTGTCCTGCAGGGCCTCTGCTCTTTGTAGTTTTTATAATTGACTTGGATGAGGAGGTTGAGGGGTGGTTTAGTAAATTTGCCAATGACACAAAGGTTGGAGGTGCCGTTGGTAGTATCGAGGGCTATTGCAGGCCGCAGCACGACATAGATAGGATGCAGAGCTGGGCTGAGAAATGGCAGATGGAGTTCAACCTGGATAATGCGAAGTGATGCAGTTTGGAAGGTTGAACTTGAATGCTGAATATAGGATTAAAGACAGGATTTTTGGCATAAACAGAGGGATCTTGGTGTTCAAGTGCATTGATCCCTCAAAGTTGCCACCCAAGTGGATACGGTTGTTAAGAAAGTATATGGCATTTTGGCTTTCATTAACAGGGGTATTGAGTTTAAGAGCCATGAGGTTTTGCCACAGCTCTACAAGACACTGTGAGACCACACTTGGAATATTGTGTCCAGTTCTGGTCACCCATTATAAAGAAGGTTTACCTGGAGGGCTTGTCTTTCGAAGAAAGGTTGACTAAGCTTGGACTTTTCTCTTTGGAGAGGAGGAGTAAAAGAGGTAACCTGATCGAGTTATCCAAGATATTGAGAGGAATGGATAGAGTCAATCGGAATTGGGGCAAACTCTCCGCTGATTGGGACCAAAGATCTTGGTACATCGAAAGATGGTTGTGGTTGCTGGAGGTCAGTCATCTCAGCAGGAGTTCCTCAGGGTAGTGTCCTCAGCCCAAACATCTCTAGCTACTTCAATAATAACCTTCCCTTCATCATAAGGTCAGATATGAGGAAGTTTGGTGAGTCCCAGTCTTTCCAGATCTCAAGTCTGGACGGCAAGGCATGGTGGCACAGTGGTTAGCACTGCTACTTCACAGCACCAGAGACCCGGGTTCAATTCCCGCCTCAGGTGACTGACTGTGTGGAGTTTGCACATTCTCCCCGTGTCTGCGTGGGTTTTCTCTGGGTGCTCCGGTTTCCTCCCACAGTCCAAAGATGTGCAGGTTAGGTGAATTGGCCATGCTAAATTGCCCATAGTGTTAGGTGAAGGGGTAAATGTAGGGGAATGGGTCTGGGTGGATTGCGCTTCAGTGGGTCGGTGTGGACTTGTTGGGCCAAAGGGCCTGTTTCCACACTGTAAGTAATCTAATCTAATCTAATCTAAAACAAAAGTCCTCCACTCCCAGCAACACCCTGGTAAACGTTTTCTATATGTTCTCCAGTTCAGTAAAGTATTCCAGTAGAGGCCTCACCAATGCCCTATGCAACCTCAACATGATATACTAATTCCTATACTCAAAGGTCTGAGGAATGAAGTCAAACATGCCAAATGTCTTCTCCACCACCCTGTCTACCTGCGACGCAAATTTCAAAGCATTATGTACTTAAATCCCTAAGTGTCTCTGTTCCATAACAATAAGTAGGGCCCTACAATTTATTGCACAAGTCCTATCATGAACTATTTCTGAAATAGATGTCATTTTTCAATCATGTTTTCTGCTAAATTCCTTTCTGTCCACACCAGCCAACTATGTCATCATTGCTTTTTCATTACCCTGAAGTTTAGCAGAATTGTTTCCAACGTTTCTATTCTGTAACCATTTGATGATTGCAGTTTAAGTGAATCTATAAACTACTCACTGTGGTATTTCCTTTGTAGCTCCTGTTGAACTTGCTGTGAACCTCCGTCAGGACGTATGAAACCCAGCAGCCGCTGTGGTACATTGGAAGCACTAAAGCTGCAAAAGTAAATGTTAGCCAGTTCAGAAAACCAATGCTATCAGTATGGGGTAACATTCTGACCAGATAGCATGGGGTAACAATCACTGCCTAGGTGCCACAGGGCAACATTCACCATAAAATGCAGGAGCAAAAATAAGTCATTCAGCCCATTGAGTCTGCTCTGCTATTCAATGAGATAATGGCTGACCTGATAATCCCCAACTTCATGTTGCTGCTCCTTCCCCATAATCCTTGACTCCCTTAATGATTAACAATCTGTCCATCTCAGCCTCAACAGCTCTGTGTGATAAACACTGTCACAGATTCAAGTCATCAACTTGATCCAATGGGACAACACTCACGGATTGCAGTGTGTGGGGAACACCCACTGACTGTTGAAAATGCTCACTGAGTGAGCTGTCTGACAAGGTAAAGGTATCAAATTTCCAGTTCTAAAGAACATCAGTGAACCTGATGTGCTTTTACAACAATGGTCAATATAAGACTGACAACCCCATACTGACTGCAGCGTGCTGGACATCATGTACTGATCATACAATGCAGAATGTTGCACATTGCCCGCACAATGCAGGACTTCGCTGCTTGACTGCATAGTGTGGGACGTTGAAAACTGAACACCGAATAGTGTCCCTCACTAACTGAGGGGTTTGGTGTTGGTATTACCTTCACTTCTGCTGCCCATTAATCTTACCTTGCATTTCCCAGAGTTCCAGATCCAAACTGGGAGTTTCTATCAAGGAATTCCCGCAATCCATTAAGTTCAAGCAGAATGCTCGCCAGACATTTTGCAGCAACACTGCTCTCAAACTGCAGGAAATCATGAATGAACCAGCATCAGCAAATTGCAAACTCAGTCCACTAAACACACCGTGACAGTTCGCAACACCTAAGAAAGGAGCTCACGTCAGCCCTGGCCACAAAACAGAGCTTCACAGGCCGGGGGACAGAGGGTCAGAGACCGGCGGACAGAGGTTTGGTTGATGAACAAAGGATTTTTGTCTAGCACAGGTCAGCAGACTGGGGGTTTCAAAACGACTATCACCAAGGGAGCATTAGCCTTACTGGGTGCCAGGGATTTTGCTGGGGCCAAAGGTCAGCTGTAACCGGGGCTGGAGGAGCTGTACATAGGAACATATGAAACAGAGGCAGAAGCAGACCAATCAACCCCCAAAGCCTGTTCTGTTCTTGCATAAAATCATGGCCAATGTGTTGTTTTGATTTCTACATTTCCATCTATTGCAATAATCCTTGATTCCTTCATCATCTTACAAAAAATTTAACAGTCCTATCCCACCACCTGAGTGTACCAAAGTTGCGTAACCCTCTTCGGAAGGGTGGCCTTGGACTGAAGGATAGATGGGCTTGTCAGATGGGCAGTTATTTGGGTAGTTAAGGCAGCCTATGGGACTCTTTTGCCTTTATCAGGTGAAGCATACAGAGCAGTGAGATCATGTTGGAACTCAAGCCTTTGATTAGGAGTACGGTGGACTGGTTCGTGCATTCTCAAAAGGATGTGATTGTACTGAAGGGGCTGCAAAGTAGGCTCACCAGGATGTTACCGGGGAAGAGCATTTAAACTGTGAAGAGGCACTGAATAAGCAAGGGTGGTTTTCTTTGGAGCAGAGAAGGTTGAATGGGGACCTGACAGAACTAAGACAGATATAACATTATGAGGCGCATGGTCATTATGGATAGAAGGCAGCTGTTCCCCTTAGTTGAAGGGTCAGGAATAAGGTGGTGTATTGAGTCGGAAGAGATAGGAGAGGTCTTGAATGAGTACATTTCTTCAGTATTTACAAATGAGAGGGACCATATTGTTGAAGAGGAGAGTATGAAACGGCCTGGTAAGCGAGAGGAGATACTTGTTAGGAAGGAAGATGTGTTGGGCATTTTGAAAAACTTGAGGATAGACAGGTCCCCCGGGCCTGACGGGATAATATCCTGGGATTATGTGGGAAGCAAGAGAGGAAATTGCAGAACCGTTGGCAATGATCTTTTCGTCTTCACTGTCAACGGGGGTGGTACCAGGGGACTGGAGAGTGGAGAATTTTGTGCCCCTGTTCAAAAAAGGGAATAGGGATAACCCCGGGAATTACAGGCCAGTTAGTTGCCCTCTGTTGGTCTTTATAAGCTTCAAAATCCTCTGGTTTCCCACTGTCGTTCATCAAATTATATGTTTTTTCTTTGCTTTTATGCTATCCCTGACTTCCCTGGTCAGCCATGGTTGTCTCATCCTCCCTGTATCAGGCCTCGTTTTCCTCGAATGAATCTCTGCTTTGTCTCCTGAATTACTCCCAGAAACTCCTGCCATTGCTGTTCCACTGTCTTTCCTGCAAGGCTCCTCTCCCAGTCAATTCTACCCAGCTTCTCTGTTATGCCTCTGGAGTTGCCTTTCTTAAGCTGTAATACCGTTAGCTCTGATTCTATCTTCTCCCTCTCAAATTTCACAGTAAGTTCAATCATATTATGATCACTGCCTCCCAAGGGTTCTTTCATCTTAAGCTCATAATCAATTCAGCCTCATTGCACAACAATAAATCCAGTATTGCCTATTCCCTAATGGGCTCCACCACAAGTCTTTCCTACACATCTTTTGTATCTCTTGGTGTATCCTGACTACAGTTTGGAGACCTGAACTATGTTTTTTTTTAATCTTTGCTACTTATTTTGTGCCAACTGCAAACTTTGAAATATTACATTTGGACCCTATCAATATTAGTGTGCACTCACTATTTCTACTTGTAAAAGTGTAAAGTGTTCAAGTGTGTCCACTCACGAGAATTTGCTGAAATGTTGTAGTCTATAACAATGCATGCACTCACCAGTACTGTCTGTTGCCTTAAATGAGGGACAGTCTCTTCCACTGCTATACTGCTGTCCCAGATATTCCTGCAAAACAAAATATACTCCTGCTTTACTTTTATCACAGCTCCCTATTTCAATACACCAGAAATTTAGCTGTTGTATAAAGAATCATCACACTCCTAATTTAAGACATAATTGAGATGCAAGATTATCCATTATGTATATCATAGTAGTTGCCACACTCCCACCTTAATGCTCAGGAAATAGTTATTTGCAGCCAATAGTCTGAAGCTCAACAAAATGGTCACTCCATTGACCAGACTGGATTATTATTACCATAATACAGTGGAAAAAGCTAATTCACAGAATCTGACAGCCCAGCAGTACAGAAAGAGACCACTCTACCCATTATGACTGCACTGGCTCTGCATGAGCATTTCATTTAAGACAATTCTCGAGACTTCTTCCCATAACCCTGCATTTTGCTTTTCAAATCCTACTCATTGACTACAGTTCAGCCTTCAACATTATTATCCTCTGGGAACTGATTACTTGATCTCGGACTAAGCCCCACTCTCTGCAACTGGATCCTCAGTTTCCTGACCCACAGGCCACAATCAGTGAAGATTGGGGACAATATTTTATGCTCACTAACACTCAACACTGGAGTCCCCCAGAGGTGCGTACTCAGCCCCCCTACTGTACTCACTGTATACCCATGACTGCGTCGCCAAATACCAGACTAATGACATTTACAAGTTTGCTGGTGACACCACCATAGTCAGTCGAATCTCAGATGGCGACGAAACAGACTATAGACAGGAGGTGGAAGACCTGAAAAAATGGTGCACTGAGAACAACCTAGCTCTCAATGCCAGCAAAACCAAGGAACTCATTATTGACATTCGGCGGGATGTTACTCATGCCCCCCCCTACACATTAACAGCACAGAGGTGGAAGGAGTGGAAAGTGTCAAGCTCCTGGGAGTGGTCATCAACAACAAGCTTTCTTGGACTCTTCATGTGGACGCACTGGTTACAAAGGCCCAACAACATCTCTTCTTCCTCAGGCAGCTGAGGAAATTTGGCATGACGGTGAATACCCTTGCCAACTTTTATAGATGTGCCATTGAGAACATTTTGTCTGGATGTATCACTACCTGGTATGGCAGCTGTACCATTCAGGATCGGAGACGGTTACAGAGATGGTGAACTCGGCCCGGACAATTACAAAGGCCAACCTCCCATCTACAGAATCCATCTACCAGGTCCGCTGTCAAAGAGAGGCCGCCAGCGTTGATGAACAGAGAGATCTCAGTGCCCAGGTGCACAAATCCATCGAGGACAGGCATCTCAGTACCTCACTTCAACTCAAACCCATGGATAACCTCACGGTGGTGCACTTCTCTAGATTCCACCCTAAACACATTAAAACAGCCACCCACAACGGACAAGCCCTACGCGCACACAAAATCTGTTCAGATGCGGAGTGTTAGCCTTCATCGGTAGGAGGATTGAGTTTTGGAGCCATGAGGTCATGCTTCAGCAGTTCAAGACACTGATAAGGCTGCGCCTGGAATATTGCGTGCAGTTCTGGTCACCACATTTTAGGAAGGATGTGGTAGCTTTGGAAAGGGTTCAGAGAAGATTTATATGGATAATAATGGAATAGTTTAGTTTAGATGGGCATCAGATTAATTTCATAGATCAGCACAACATCAAGGGCCAAAGGACTTGTACTGTGCTGTACGTTTTATGTTCTATGTACTTGAACTATAGTATTCCCAGAAAATATTTGGAAAGTTGAAGTCTCCCATAGCAACTACCCTGTCACTCTCGCTCCTATCGAGGATTATCTTTGCTATCGTATCCTCTACATCTCTGGAACTATTCGGAGACCTATAGAAAGCTCCCAACAGGTTGACCTCTCCTTTCCTGTTTCGAACCTCTGCCCATACTACCTCAGGAGACAAATTCTCAAGCGTCCTTTCTGCAACCGTAAAATAACCTAACCTACGCACCCCTCAATTCACTGCTATCCATTTGCATGTCCAGCAGTTGGTTCAATGTCCCTAATGACTTCGCTTCCACCACCACCGCTGGGAATGCATCTGCGTAAAGAACCTTCCTCTGACGTCCCCTCTGTACTTTCCTCCGAATATCTCAAAACTTGGACCCCTCGTACCAGTCAATCCTGCCATGGGGGAGAAGTCTCTGGCTATTGACTCTATCCAAGCTTCTCACTACCTTGTACACTTCGATCAGGTCGCCTCTCTTCCTCCTTCTCTCCAGCGAGAAGAGTCCGAGCTTAGTCAACCTCTCTTCATAAGACAAGCCCTCAAGTGCAGGCAGCATCCTGATAAACCTTCTTTGCACCCTCTCCAAAGCCTCTGTATCTTTCCTATAATAGGTAGGCATAGTTGTGGATAGTTGGGAAGGATGCTGTGGGCTACAGAGAGACATGGATAAAATGCAGAGCTGATCTGAAAAGTGACAAATGGAGTTTAATGCAGAAAAGTGTGAGGCAGTTCACTTTGGAAGTAGTAACATGAATACAGAGTACTGGGCTAATGGTAAAAATCTTGGCAGCGTTGATGAACAGAGAGATCTCAGGGTCCAGGTGCATAAATCCCTGAAAGTTGCCACCCAGTTTGATAAGATTGTTAAGGCGGCATAAGGTGCATTGGTGTTTATTGGGAGAGGGATTGGCTTCGGAGCCACTAGGTCATGCTTCAGCTGTACAAAACTCTGGTGTGGCCACACCTGGGGTAATGCGTGCAGTTCTAGTCACCGCAATATAGAAAGGATGTGGAAGCTTTGGAAAGGGTTCAGAGGAGATTTACTAGGATGTTGCCTTGTATGGAGGGAAGGTCTTACGAGGAAAGGCTGAGGGAACGGAGGCTGTTTTTGTTAGAGAGAAGAAGGTTGAGAGGTGACTTAATCAAGATGTATAAGATAATCAGAGGGTTGGATAGAATGGACAGTGAGAACCTTTTTCTTCGAAGGGTGAAGGCTAACATGAGGGGACATAACTTTAAAGTGAGGGAGTAATTGATTTTGGACAGATATCAGGGGCAGCTTCTTTACTTAGAGAGAAGTAGGGGTGTGGAATGGCCTGCCTGCAACAGTAGCAGACTCACTGACGTTAACAGCATTTAAACGGGCACTGGACATACACATGGATAATAATGGAATGGTGTAGTCAGAGGGGAATCAGATTAATTTCGCAGATCGGTGCAACATCGAGGGCCGAAGGGCTGTATTGCGCTATAATGTTCGAGGTTCTAAAAAGACAATGTTGTCAAGAAAAATAATGAGATACAGGCTACTAGACTGGATGGGATTGAGGTTCACAGGGAGGAGGTGTTAGCAACTCTGAAAAGTTAAAAGTAGATAAGTCCCCTGGGCTGGATGGGATTTAATCTTGCATTCCGTGGGAAGACAGGGAAGAGACTGCAGAGCCTTTGGCTTTGATCTTTTTGTCATCATTGTCTACTATTTTGGATACTGTGGGGGGGGGAATGACTTACCAGGGGAAAGCAATGGGGCACCTGCTGCTCAGAAGGGAAGGGGGACGAGGAGTAGAGCAGTAGTCATTGGGGACTCGATAGTTCGGGGGACAGATAGGAGATTCTGTGGGGACGAGAGACACTCACGGTTGGTGTGCTGCCTCCCGGGTGCCAGGGTCCATGATGTCTCTGAGCGTGTTTTTGGGATCCTTCGAGGGGAGGGAGAGCAGCCCCAAGTTGTGGTGCACATTGGCACCAACGACATAGGTCGGAATAGAGATGGGGACTTGAGGCAGAAATTCAGGGAGCTAGGACGGAAGCTTAGAGCTAGGACAAACAGAGTTGTTTTCCCTGGTTTGCTACCCGTGCCACGTGCTAGTGAGGTGAGGAATAGGGAGAGAAAGGAGTTGAACATGTGGCCACAGGGATGGTGCAGGAGGGAGGGTTTCGGGTTTTTGGATAATTGGAGCTCTTTCTGGGGTAGGTGGGACCTCTACAAGCGGAGACATGGATAGAGCAGGGACAGGAATGGCTCTTGCCGGTTCCGGGATTCAGATGTTTCAGTAAGAACAGAGAAGTTGATAAAAGAGGGGTAGGTGTGGCATTGTTGATCAGGGACAATATTACAGTTGTAGAAAGGATGTTTGGGGACTCATTAACTGAGGGAGTATGGGCTGAGGTTAGAAATAGGAAAGGAGAAGTCACCATGCTGGGAGTTGTCTATAGGCCTCCGAACAGTCCCAGAGATGTAGTGGAAAGGATAGCAAAGATTATTCTCGATAGGAGTGAGAGAGGCAGAGTAGTTGTCATGGGGGACTTCAACTATCCAAATATTGACTGGGAACACTATAGTATGAGTACTATAGATGGGTCAGTTTTTGTCCAGTGTGTGCAGGAGGGCTTCCTGACACAGTATGTAGACAGGCCTACAAGGGGCGAAGCCACTTTAGATTTAGTACTGGGTAACAAGCCTGGCCAGGTGTTAGAATTGTAAGTAGGTGAGCACTTTGGAGACAGTGATCACAATTCTGTCAGGTTTACTTGAGTGATGGAAAGGGATAGGTGTACTCCACCGAGCAAGAGTTACAGCTGGGGGAAGGGAAATTACGATGCAATTAGGCAAGATTTAGGAAGCGCAGAATGGGGAATGAAATTGCAGGGGATGAGCACATTAAAAATGTGGAACTTATTCAAGGAAAAGCTCCTGTGTGTCCTAGATAAGTATGTACCTGTCTACCTGTCTATAGAACGCATGAGCCGTGGTTTACTAAGGAAGTGGAATGTGTTGCTGGAAAAGTGCAGCAGGTCAGGCAGCATCCAAGGAGCAGGAAAATCGATGCTGCCTGACCTGCTGCGCTTTTCCAGCAAGACATTTTTCAGCTCTGCTCTCCAGCATCTGCAGTCCTCACTTTCTCCTAAGGAAGTGGAATCCTTGGGAAAGAAGAAGGCGGCGGCTGATGTTAGGACAAAATGTGAAAACTCAGTTAGGGAGCTTCAGGGTTACAAGGAAGTCAGGAAAGACCTAAAGAGAGAGCTCAGAATCTGCAGTCCTCACTTTCTCCTAAGGAAGTGGAATCCTTGGGAAAGAAGAAGGCGGCGGCTGATGTTAGGACAAAATGTGAAAACTCAGTTAGGGAGCTTCAGGGTTACAAGGAAGTCAGGAAAGACCTAAAGAGAGAGCTCAGAAGAGCCAGGAGGAGACATGAGAAGTTGTTGGTGGATAGGGCGGCACGGTGGCACAGTGGTTAGCACTGTTGCCTCACAGCGCCAGAGACCCGGGTTCAATTCCTGCCTCAGGCGACTGACTGTGTGGAGTTTGCACGTTCTCCCCGTGTCTGCGTGGGTTTCCTCCGGGTGCTCCGGTTTCCTCCCACAATCCAAAAAAATGTGCAAGTTAGGCAAATTGGCCATGCTAAATTGCCCATAGTGTTAGATGAAGGGGTAAATATAGGGGAATGGGTCTGGGTGGGTTACGCTTC
>NC_057711.1:156500-165172 GCF_004010195.1 Chiloscyllium plagiosum | reverse complement strand
CGGACGACACTAAGGTCGGTGGAGTTGCGGATAGTGACGAAGGATGTAGTAGGTTGCAGAGAGACATAGATAGGATGCAGAGCTGGGCTGAGAGGTGGCAAATGGAGTTTAATGTGGACAAGTGTGAGGTGATACACTTTGGACGGAATAATCGGAATGCAAAGTACTGGGCTAATGGTAAGATTCTTGGGAGTGCAGATGAGCAGAGAGATCTCGGTGTCCATGTACACAGATCCCTGAAAGTTCCCACCCACATTGACAGGGTTGTTAAGGAGGCATAGAGTGTTTTGGCCTTTATTAATAGAGGGATTGAGTTCTGGAATCAGGAGGTTATGCTGCAGCTGTACAAAGTTCTGGTACGGCCACACTTGGAGTATTGTGTACAGTTCTGGTCACCGCATTATAAGAAGGATGTGGAAGCTTTGGAAAGGGTGCAGAGGAGATTTACTAGGATGTTGCCTGCTATGGAAGGAATGTCTTACAAGGAAAGGCTGAAGGACGTGAGGCTATTCTCGTTAGAGAGAAGAAGGTGACTTAATAGAGACATATAACATAATCAGAGGGTTAGATAGGGTGGACAGGGAGAGCCTTTTTCCAAGTATGTGGACGGCAAACACGAGGGTGTCAGAGGTAGTTTCTTTACTCAGAGAGTAGAAAGGGTATGGAATGCTTTGCCTGCATCGGTAGTAGATTTGCCAAATTTAAGTGCATTTAAGTCGTCATTGGACAGGCATATGGACATACATGGAATAGTGTAGGTGGGATGGGCTTCAGATTAGTATGACAGGGCGGCGCAACATCGAGGGCCGAAGGGCCTGTTCTGTGCTGTATTGTTCTATGTTCTATATCTCAGTGTCCAGGTACATAGATCCTTCAAAGTCGTCACCCAGGCTGATAGGGTCGTTAAGAAGGCAATGGTGTGTTAGCTTTTATTGGGAGAGGGATTGCGTTGTGTGTTCAGTTCTGATTACCACATTTTAGGAAGGATGTGGAAGCTCTGGAAAGGGTTCAGGGGAGATTTACTAGGATGTTGCCTGGTATGGAGGGAAGTTATCATGAGGAAATGCTGAGGGACTTGAGGCTGTTTCAATAGAGAGAAGAAGGTTGAGAGGTGACTTAATTGAGACATATAAGATATTCAGTGGGTTAGATAGCTCGGACAGTGAGAGCCTTTTTCATCCGATGGCGATGGCTAGCACAAGGGGAGTAGGGACGTGGAACGCACTGCTTGCAACTGTAGTAGACTCGCCAACTTTAAGGGCATTTAAATGGCCATTGGCTCGGACTAGAATAAAACAGTGCAGGTTAGATGGGCTTCGGATTGGTTTCACAGGTCAGCACTACATCGTGGGCGGAAGGATCTGTACTAAGCTGCAATGTTCTATGTTCTAATTTTACAGTGGAAGACGTAGCAACATAGCAGAATGCAAGAGAGTCAGGGACAGAAGTGAGTGTAATGACCATCACTGAGGTGGTGGTGCAGGGGAAGCTGAAAGGTCTGAAGGCGGATTCATCACCTGGGCTGGATTGACTATACCCTACAGTGCTTCAGGAGATTGCTGAGGAGATGACAGAGGCATTGGTGGTGATCTTTCAGGAATCACTGGAGTCAGGAAGGATCTCAAAGGATCTTAAAGTGACTGATGAAACACCCCTATTAAAGAAGGGAGTGAGGCATAAGGCAGGGAATGCCTGACCTTGGCATTGGTAATATTTTAGAATTTATTCAGGAGGGGATAGTAGAGTACTGAGAAGTGCACGACAAATTACAGCTGCGACAGCACAGCTTCATCAAAGGGAGGTCATGCCTGTAAAATCGGTTACAATTCTTTGAATAGGTAATGAGCAAATTAGATAAAGGAGAGCAAATGGATATGCCTCTTCACATTTCCAGAAACCTTTCACAGGCCTTTTACACAGAAAGCTGGTAAATATGAAAAGGGCCCATGGTGTCAGGTGCAAGGTATTGGCATTATAGAGGATTGGTTGACATGGCAGAAGATGGAGAATAGGGACAATGGGGTCTTTTTCAGGATGGTCGGCAGTGACAACAGAGTTCTGCAGGGGTCAGTGTTGGGATTCATGTTGTATGTTTATATTTTACATGAACAATCTGCATGAAGGAACGGACGACATTGTTGCTAATCACACAAAGATATGTAGAAGGACAGGTAGCACTGAGGAAGTGGGGAGACTGCAGAAGGACTTGAACAGGCTCAGCAGAGGCAGATTGAATACCATGTGCGTCAGCATTTCCTGTCTAATCTGGCCTAGCCAGTGAAGTTCACATCCCACAGACAAATAATTTTTAATAATTCAATGTTTGGTCTAGATTTTCCCCATTTGAAACCTGTACCGGTTGTTCATTGTCATGGAGCATTCCTGATGAAGGGCTTTTGCCCGAAACATTGATTCTCCTGCTCCTCGGATTCTGCCTGACCTGCTGTGCTTTTCCAGCACCACTCTAATCTTGATATCAATTGATTTGTCAGCTTGGCAGTGCGGTGGCAACTGGAATTCAACCTGAAAAAGTGAGAGGTAATGCACTTGGGAAGGATTAACAAGGCAGGGTTTGTACCTGGAATGGTAGGAACCTAGAAAGCACCGAAGATCAGGGGAACTTTGCAGTCCGCAGAACTCTGAAGAGAGCAGCACATAAGGTGTTTTCAAAGGCACATAGAAAACAGTTGTTTTTATTAGCCAGGGCATGGTGTAAAAAAGCACAGAGGTTATGTTAGAATTATATAAAATGCTGGTTAGGTCACGCTGAGTGCTGCATACAGTTCTGGTTGCACTAGAGAGGGTGCAGATGTGATTCACTAGGATGACACCTGGGCTGGAGTGATTACATAGGAGAGAGAGAGAGATCAGCTGGGGTTGTTTTCCTTGTAGAGTGAAGGTTGAGAGGCAACTGATAGAGGTGTGTAAGCATATGAGGAGCCAAGATATGGTGGACAGGAGGGCACTTTTGCCATTAATAGAAAGGTATCATAACCATGGGCTGCAGATTTTACGAACTGCCAGAGGAAGTGATAAAGGCAAGTACAATTACAATATTTAAAAAGATATTTGGACAGGTACATTCATAGGAATGGATATGGGCCAAATGCAGGCAAATGGGATGAGTTCAGTTCAGAAAACGTGGTCAGTATGGATGAGTTAGGCTGAAGGGTTAGTTTCCCAGCTGTATGACTCCATTTAAGTGGCATAGATTCGAAGAAGAGAATGGAAGAGAATTTTGGAGAATGTAGGGAGTCTGGAATTTTCTGCTTAAAAAGATTGGTAGACTCAAAAGATCTTGTACATGAAACCAATATTTAGACATTCACTTGCATTGCCACAGCCTCCATGGCTATGGGCCAGAAGCTGGAAGACAGGTTAATGTTGTCAAAGTTTTATTGATTGTATGGATACATTCGTCCAAGACATCACTTTTAATGCTGTAACCATCTATGAGTCCCTGCTGGCTGAATCTATACCTAGCTGTAGTTGTTGGATGTCTCTATCCATAGTGCGTTATTCCTTCGAAGAAGTCAAATAAATGTGTTGACCACGATTCCCTTTTAACAAGGTGACATTTCCTGATTACCTAGAGTTCTGTGAAGTGTACAGCTTTAATGATCAATTCTCTCACCTTTCTCACAACAGACTTCAAGCAAACTAACTTGCCTGTACAGCAGTTTCCTGTATGCTGCCTCCCTCTTCTTGAATAAATGGGTTATAGTTGTCACTTTGCATTGTACAGAACCTTTCAAGAATCAAGTAAATTTTGGAAAATTACCACCAATGCATCTACGGCCTCTGCACCATCCCTGAAGCCACGCATTTAAGTGTTCTCTCTCCCTATTCCTCGAATCTCTATCACGTGGCACGGGTAACAAGAATCAAGTAAATTTTGGAAAATTACCACCAATGCATCTACGGCCTCAGCAGCAACGTGTCTTAAGGCCTTGGGATAAAGTCCTGTTGGTCCCAGAGATTTGGCAAGCTACAGCTGCATCAGGTTGTTTCTCTGGTGATTGTAATATCATTAGGTTCCCCGCTTTCTCTGAACTTCTAATTTTACAGCTGGTACTGGAATGTATTTTGGATTCATGCAAAGAAAGAAGCAAAATATTTGTCCATATCCTACCCAATTCCTTATTATCTTCTGTTAATTCTACGTTCTCAGTTCGCAGAGGACAAACACTCATTTCCTTTTTGTTTGTTAAATACCTGGACAAATTCTTGCTGTTTTTACACTGCTACTGTGCATTTTCTTGGATTCTAATTTCTTCTTCCTGATGAACGTTTTACTAATTCGCTGCCTTATATTCTGACCAGCCATTGATCACATATCTAAAACAGTTTTATGCTTTTTCCTTCAGTTTGATGCTTTCCTACTTCCTATATTAAGTCATAGGTGGTCGGGTGACTCACCCATTATAATTTTTCATTATCACAGCAATTATCTGAAGTATTCTGAAATATTTCATAAAATATCTGCCACAGTGTCTCCATTGCTCGATCTCCAGTTCACTTCAGCCAGCGGAGCTTTCACGCCCACATAATTGCCTTTATTCACATTTAAATACAAGTCTTTGACCTACTTTGCTCTTCAAATTGGATGTAAACTTCAATCACACTGTGTTGCTGTTACCTTGGAGTACCTTCACTCGGAGGTCAACAATTAATTAGATTAGATTACATTAGATTACATTACAGTGTGGAAACAGGCCCTTCGGCCCAACAAGTCCACACCGACCCACCGAAGCGCAACCCACCCATACCCCTACATTTACCCCTTACCTAACACTACGGGCAATTTAGCATGGCCAATTCACCTGACCTGCACATCTTTGGACTGTGGGAGGAAACCGGAGCATCCGGAGGAAACCCACGCAGACACGGGGAGAACTTGCAAACTCCACACAGTCAGTCGCCTGAGGCGGGAATTGAACCCGGGTCTCTGGCGCTATGAGGCAGCAGTGCTAACCACTGTGCCACTGTGCCGCCCACTTAACTTTGAGTCAGGTGATCAGGATGTCATCTCTAACTATTGCACAAATGCCATCCTTAATTAACAATGCTCCCTCTGCATCTTTATTGAGCTGCTAATTCTACTTCAAGGTCAGCCACCTCTCTACTCCAGCCCCAATCCTGATTGGTGTTACATCCACAAGCATCCACTTCCTCCATCCATCATCAATACTCAGCAGGGTGCAACATGTACCATCTACAAAATGCACTGCAGACATTCACCAAAAATCCTTCGACAGCATCTTCCAAACTCTCTCACTTCCATCTAGAAAATCAACAGCAACAGATACATGGGAACATCTGCACATCAAGAATGTTAAAGGAAATTTGAAGGGCTCAATGGTCTCCTCATTGTACTCTTCAAAATACCAAATCCTTTCATATATGAATTGTTATACTATTATGTTATTTAGTTTTATTTCGTTAATTTATATATATTTTAACTCCTCTGGAATTCCTAGTTATACCTTTTACAAATACACTGGTCCCAGCAAGGTTCAAATGTGAGTAGAAACCCAAAACCCAGGCTCCTGTTCTGAGGACATGGGCTTGAATCTCACCGTGGCAGACAATGAAATCTGAATTAAATTGCAACAAGCTAGTCTAATGGCAAACATATAGCCAATGTCCATTGTTGTAAAGACCCATCGAGTTCATTATCATTCTGTATTAATGCCATCTTTATCAGTTTCATGTTCAAGTGACTCCAGACCCATAGCAATTGCCCTCTGGGCAATTATGAATGGACAATAAATGCTCTCCTCACCAGTGGTGCCCACACAAGAACCACCATCGCTAACCATTACAGATACTATTGCTCCTAACCTCCATGTCCCGTTAACTACCTCACTTACAGACACAGCTTCCCATCCTGATCAAACCCTCTTCAAAATGGTGTGACTCTTTTTTTTTAGCACAAAGACTCCAAGTAACTTACTCCTTTCCCTGATGCATCCAGCATCTGGAGCTCAATCTCCAGCTCAAATTCTGAGAAGAAGTGCAAAGCTGAACCAAAACAGCAAGTTACAACCACAAAACAGGGCATAGAGTTTCTGCACTGAACAGTCATGGTGTGTTAAACGGAATCATGCATTGAGTTTCAAGCTTGGAAACTTACCCCAGGATCCTGGTAAAATAGATGCAGATGCCGTTATGCTTTCCAGAAAAGACCACCTCTGGTCCAGACATTGTCGTGACTGGAGGCAGAGGGGCCCCGCCATAGACGCCAGGACTTCCAGGGGAGAACAGAGGTGTTGACATGCCAACAGGCTTCAAACCTGAAGGGTGGGTTGGGGAAGAGAATTGAGTAGAGGGACAGAAAGGAAAGAGAAATAAAAGGGGGGAGAAGGGCAGAAGAGATTGTACAGAGAGAAGGAAAAGGGAGACAGAGAGAGAGAGAGAAGAGTGTAATAGATAGGAAGAGAAAGCAAGAGAGAGAAGAGAGCAAGAGGAGAGAGAAAATTGAAAGGAGAGAAGGGGAGGAGAAGCGAGAGAGCGAAAGAATCAGGAGGGACAATAGAGAGAAAGACGAAGTGTGGATGGGGATGCAATCAGGGGGATTGGGAGAGAGAGAGAAAAAAAAAGTCAGAAATACAAACCCACAATACAGTTCGCCAGAAATTGGGTAACACATGGTAGGTGGGGGAGCAGAAAGCAAATCGCACATGTGACATCAGGAAAGTGGGGGACATGATATGCAACCTGCCACATGGTAAGAACAGTGTAAAATCAGTATCTTTAATTAGCAATACCTGACACTGGAATAGCCGACATACTGGGACTGGAGAAGGGGCTACCATAAGGCATCAAGGGCACTGCAGCAAAGAGAGAGCAGGTCACAAATGCTAGTTAGTGTCCAAGAAATGAACATTTGCTCTCATAATATACAACTATAACTCCTGTATCTTGCAGACTGAATAAATACGATCAGCAGGAACCCAATTCCCCAGTTTAACAGACACTAGGAGTCAGTGCTTAACTTATCTTTTCATTAGGAGAAAGTGAGGACTGCAGATGCTGGAGATCAGAGCTGAAAATGTATTGCTGGAAAAGTGCAGCAGGTCAGGCAGCATCCAAGGAGCAGGAGAATCGACGTTTCCTGAAGAAGGGCTCATGCCCGAAATGTCGATTCTCCTGCTCCTTGGATGCTGCCTGACCTGCTGCACTTATCTTTTCATTAGTGCATTAAAGTGAGACACTACATTTCAGTTCCCAAAAACACTGCCCAATCTCTGTCTCTTTCATCCCTGATTCTTCCTGTTATCCATTTTAACAGCAAGAGCAGCATAATTTCTCATTTAAATCTTAATAGCTGTAAAGTTTTGAAATGTTGCTATTTAAATTACATTGGTATACTCCCTGAAAGAAAACTGCAAGCTAGAGGTTAAATACTAATCAATCAAGAATTGAAAGGTTGTCAGCTTTTATTGCAAAGCAATTTTGTTACAAGTATAAGGCAGTCTTGCTGCTGTGGGTTTCCAGATTATTGGTCTCTTCACTAATCCACTCACAAGCGCTTTATGTTTACTCATTCATAACTTCTTACTATAATTTAGTCTCATTCATCCATTCACAATACCGCGGTTCGGTAATATATTTTACTATTGCAAAATAGACCAAATTAGGGTGGCACGGTGGCTAGCACTGCTGCCTCTCAGCACCAGGGTCCCAGGTTCGGTTCCAGCCTCGGACGACTGTCTGTGTGGAGTTTGCATATTCTCCCAGTGTCTGCGTGGGTTTCCTCCGGGTGCTCCAGCTTCCTCCCACAGTCACAAAGATGTGCAGGTGAGGTGAATTGGCCATGCTAAATTGCCCACAGTGCTGGGTGCATTAGTCAAAGGGAAATGGGTGGGTTACTTTTCAGAGGGTCGGTGTGGACTGGTTGGGCCGAAGGGTCTGTTTCCAGACTGTAGGAAATCTAATCTAATCTAAAACAACCCATTATTGCAGTTGTGGGGTTCAGCAGAAACACACAGGGCAGGAAAGAATAAAAGGGCAGAATTGATTGAATGAGGGAAATGTCATTTGAGCAGAATCAATGTTTCCAGTGGCAACAACAGTGATAAAAAGGGAACTGAAGAGAGCAGGTAGGCTTGACCATCTAACATAGTTAAAGCCCTCGAGAGCACAACAGGAGGCAACCGCAGAGCATTTACATTTGATCTAAACCACTTAACTGAACAGACAATTCTCAAGTACCTGTCTGAATGGGTCCGTTTCAAGTACTTTACAGATAAAACTAACAAACCGTCTAAATCACAGAAAGGAGAGTTATTTCAATAAACTGATAACTGCACCCTGTAAATATTAGGCACATTAATAATACGTAAACTGTATCCTGTAAATGTTGAAGCTATGCATTTTGGGAAAGCAAATCTTAGCAGGACTTATACACTTAATGGTAAGGTCTTAGGGAGTGTTCCTGAACAAAGAGACCTTGGAGTGCAGGTTCATAGCTCCTTGAAAGTGGAGTCACAGGTAGATAGGATAGTGAAGAAGATGTTTGATATGCTTTCCTTTATTGGTCAGAGTATTCAGAACAGGAGTTGGGAGGTCATGTTGCAGCTGTACAGGACATTGGTTAGGCCACTGTTGGAATATTGTGTGCAATTCTGGTCTCTTTCCTATCGGAAAGATGTTGTGAAACTTGAAAG
>NC_057711.1:154110-156420 GCF_004010195.1 Chiloscyllium plagiosum | reverse complement strand
TGAGCTGCCAGAGGATGTGGTGGAGGCTGGTACAATTGCAACATTTAAGAGGCATTTGGTTGGGTATATGAATAGGAAGGGTTTGGAGGGATATGGGCAGGGTGCTGGCAGGTGGGACTAGATTGGATTGGGATATTTGGTCGGCATAGACGGGTTGGACCGAAGGGTTTGTTTCCATGCTGTACATCTCTATGACTCTATTAATGTATTCATACTTGTATCCTGAAAATGTTGTTATCCTATTAATGAATGGTCTGTGAATGATATGGATTGGTATAAGAAATCCATTTCCACTCAATGTTGCAGCTTCAGCTCAAACAGCAAGTTCCCCGAATAAAGACAACTGAATGTTATTTGATCACCTGTCTCACCCTGGCTCGTGGTCTAGAAAGAACCTGACACTGCTATTATACAAAGGCCTAATCCTGCTCCTATACCTTATGGTCACATCCAGCTCCTTCACAAACTTTCACGTGCTAATGAGCTGAACCTTCATTCTTTTAAGGTCTCAAGAATATAGATCTCCATATGTACTCAACCTCTTACCTTAGGACAGCCTTATCAATCCAGGGACCATTCGAGTGAACTAAAATGGCCCCTCGATGAGACCAGACTGAAGTCTTCTCCATATTTAAGGACAATGGGAGTTCAGTAGAATGGTCCCTGGATTGATACAGCATTCTTAAAATGAGGAGTTGAGAATGTATAAAGATCTATATTTGATTCCTTAAAAGAATGAGTATTCAGCTCACTGGAACTTCGAAGATACTGAAGGGGCTGGATATGACCACAAGATATAGGAGCAGATGGAATTATGAAATCCATGTTCACTCATCAACTACACTAACCTGATGTACTCTCCCTCCTTATCATTGAAAATTTAAACAAAATCAATTTGTTTTTCATCAGCCAAGCAGCTTGTTGTGGGTCTGGAGTCACATGTAGACCAGGCCAGGTCAGGATGGCAGTTGCCTCCCCTGAATGACATTAGTGAATAAAATATGTTTTTTCCAACAATGGATTCATGATCATTGACAGACTCTTACTTGTAGATTTTCTCTTAATTCTGCATTTTGGGAAAACAAATCTTAGCAGGACTTATACACTTAATGGTAAGGTCCTAGGGAGTGTTGCTCAACAAAGAGACCTTGGCGTGCAGGTTCATAGCTCCTTGAAAGTGGAGTCGCAGTTAGATAGAATAGTGAAGAAAGCGTTTGGTATGCTTTCCTTTATTGGTCAGAGTATTGGTATAGGAGTTGGGAGGTCATGTTGCGGCTGTACAGGACATTGGTTAGGCCACTGTTGGAATATTGCATGCAATTTTGGTCTCCTTCGTATCAGAAAAATGTTGTGAAACTAAGTGGTGGAGGGGAGTACAATTGCAACATTTAAAAGGCATTTGGATGGGTATATGAATAGGAAGGGTTTGGAGGGACATGGGCTAGGTGCTGGCAGGTGGGACTAGATTGGGTTGGGATATCTGGTCGGTGTGGACGGGTTGGACCGAAGGGTCTGTTTCCATGCTGTACATCTCTATGACTCTAATTAGGCTTTTCAGGACATCAAGTCTGCTCTGCCATTCTATCTCAGCTAATACGTCTGATAACCCCATTCTCCTGCCTTATCCCTGTAACCTTTGATCCTCCTACTACTCAAAAACCTATCGAACTCTGCCTTAAATACACTAAATGACTTGGCTTCCACAGCCTTCTTGCACAATGAGTTCCACAGCATCACCATGTTCTGGCTGGAGAAATGCTTCTCATCTCAGTTGTGAAGTGTTGCCCTTTACTCTAGTTGTCCTACTCTTTCTAGTCTTTCCTACTCGTGGAAAGATCTTCCCCATACCCAGTCTCTTCAGGCCTCTCAATAATCTCCAAGTTTCAGTCAGATCTCCTTTCATCCTTCTAAATTTCATTAAGTACAGATCCAGAGCACTCAAACCTATCCTCCAAGTGCCACCAATCATCTCAGCCTATGTTCCTTAGGGAAGTGTACTCAAACCTATCCTCCAAGTGCCACCAATCATCTCAGCCTATGTTCCTTAGGGAAGTGTGAGGGGCCAAACTATCTTCAGTCACCTTCCCTCTATCATAAGGCCAGAAATGGGGAAGCTCACTGACAACTGCACCATGTCAGCACCTCCTCAGATACTGAAGCATTCATGTCCAAATGCAGCAAGATCTCCAGGACCGCAATTTCCCTTCCCACGTGGTTAAAGATGCCCTCCAACGCATCTCGTCCACATCCCGCACCTCCGCCCTCAGACCCCACCCCTCCAACCGTAACAAGAACAGAATGCCCCGATGC
>NC_057711.1:149572-153762 GCF_004010195.1 Chiloscyllium plagiosum | reverse complement strand
CCTACCTGCCTATCTTCCTTTCCACCTATCCACTCCACCCTCCTCTCTGACCTATCACCTTCATCCCCACCCTCATTCACCCACTGTACTCTTTGCTATCTTTCCCCATCCTCCTCTCTGACCTATCACCTCCATCCCCACCCCCATGCACCTATTGTACTCTATGCTACTTTCTCCCCACCCCCACCCTCCTCTCATTTCTCTCTCCACCCTTCAGGCATTCTGCCTGCATTCCTGATGAAGGGCTTTTGCCCGAAACGCCGATTTTACTGCTCCTCGGATGCTGCCTCAACTGCTGTGCTTTTCTAGCACCACTAATCCAAGATCTCCATTACATCCAGGCTTGGCTGACAACTGGAACATTACATTCATATCACACGAAGTGTCAGGCAAAGATTGTCTCCAACAACAGAGAAACTCACTATTCTTCCTTGACATTCAATGGTGTTAGTATCACAATCTCCCAGCGATCAATATCCTGGGGTTACCAATTGACCAGAAAGTGAACGAGATTAGTCATATAACTACAGTGGCTATGAGAACAGATCAAAGTCTAGGAAAACTGCAGCAAGTAACTCACCTCCTGACTCCCAAGAGCCTGTTCACCATCTACAGAGCCCAAGTCAGGAGTATAATGGAATACTCACCACTTCCCTGTTAGCCACTCTTGTCAAAAGGTTTCTTAAAATGTCACTTTGAAATTGCACTGCCTTTAACCACTTAGTACCTAGAAAGTACCCTAATCTAACCTTTTCCAGTCCAAAATGGATCATCTCATACTTGCTTAGTGAAATCCATTTGCCACAGTTTTGTCTATTCATTTCGTCTATTGATGTTGCTTTATAATCTTATGCTATCATCTACACTGTTTACAGTGCTGCCTAACTTTGTGTCATCAGTAAATGCTATTATATGACTTTCCATGCCATTACAGTTGATTCTGCTAATAACATGAGTTTCTTCAGCACAACCTGGCTATAACATGATTGAAAAATTTAGACCAATATTAGTAGAACGTGAACGTTCTTTTCCTGTATTGGCCATAACACAATTCCCGCCCCATTAGATTAAATGGTGCTGCTATTAGACACTTTTCTTGTAACACAGGATTGCACAGGAATGGAACTATCGTGTTTTAACAGAACAGACTATATTCAAGTCATAAATAAATAACGTGGAAAATCTAGAAACTAACAACATCAGTGTTTTTTTTATTTATATTGTTTTATCACATTTGGTTTGGAGCTGTGAATTGAGAACTCAAGATGACCTTTGGACTGACTGTGAGCAACAGCGTTTTAAACAAAAGGAGATAAACAAACTAAGTGCTTGTTTCTGAGGCTAGGCCTTGAAGTTAATTGCAGACTGATGTTATTCAAAGTACTCGACAGACATGTCAATTCCGGGGAGGCATTATGATCAGATAGCAGATGTTTTAATGTTTACAAGGGACTCTCAGTCTTAATTGGCACCCCTTGATTCTGAGACTATGCCCTCCAGTCCTAGATTCTACCACGAAGGGAAACATCCTCTCGGTACTGACTTGTCCAGCTCTATATGAATCCAATATGCTTCCATGAGATCACCTATCATCCTTCTAAAATCCAGTAAGTAGTGTCCCAATCTGTTTAACCTTTGCTATCCTTCCATATGAGGGATAATCCAAATGAACCTTCACTGATCTGCTTCCAACGAAACAGCATCTTGCCTTAAATAAGGCGACCAAAACAGCTCATCATACCCTGGATATAGTTAAAAATCACACAACACCAGGTTATAGTCCAACAGGTTTAATTGGAAGCACACTAGCTTTCGGAGTGACGCTTCTTCATCAGGTGATTGAAGGAGCGTCACTCCGAAAGCTAGTGTGCTTCCAATTAAACCTGTTGGACTATAACCTGGTGTTGTGTGATTTTTAACTTTGTACATCCCAGTCCAACACCGGCATCTCCAAATCATACCCTGGATATGGTCTCAGCAGCACCTTTAAGTTGCAGAAAAACATCCCGACTCTTATCCTCTGACCCCATCAAATAAGGGGCAACATTCCAATAGCCTTCCTGATGAGCTGCAGTATTTATGTGCTAGCTGTGCTTGTGTATAAGTACCCCAAGTTCTTTCGAGTTTTCTGCATTTAAACAATGTTCTGTTCTTTTGCTCTTCTTTCTAAAGTGGTCAACTATGCATTTTTCCACTTTATACTTGATTGTTTTGCCCATTTACATAACCAATCAATATATCTCTGTAAACTGTTTATATCCCTCTCGCAATTTGCCTTGCCACCAATTTCAGCAACAGGCAAAGGACAGTGAGAGAGTTTCAAGTCAGGATGGTGACTGATTTCAAGGAGAACGCCCAGGTGTTTGCCATGTATCTGCTGCTCTTGTCCTGAGAAAAGGAGTTGAGACGGTCTAGTCTGTGGGGAGCAGTTTGAAGGTGGGGTCGCAGCAGCAGCACGGAGTGAGTATAAAACTCACTGAGCTTGGGGAGTGCGGCCTAATCATACATTGCCACTGCAAAAATTACTAGAGTGACATCACAGGGAAGCTGTGACCTAATTGGCTGGTAGGAAATCTGTAGCAAGTTTGAAAAAGAGAATAGCAGAGAAGTATTAGAAATTAATTAACTCAAATTTATATAAATTGATAAAGTAATTAAGTAGAGATGCCTGGGCAGGGGAAGTGCTGCAGCTAGATGATGTGGGAGCTGGTTGATCCCATTATGAATTGCAGTAACCTGCACCAGGTGTTGGTTACTGGAGGAACTCCGACTCAGAATTGATGAGCTGGAATCTGACATTCAAACACTGCGGCGTTTTGTTTCAGGAGACGGTCACACCTGGTGGATTAAGTAATTCAAATTCAGTCAGTGATCAGGATAGCAGGGTGTGATTGCAAGTGAGGCAGATAAGGCGATCCTGAGTTCAGGAATGGAGGAGCCTCAGCTTGTGACCTTATCCAACAGGTATGAGGTACTTGCTCCCTGTGTAGATGAGGAAACGGACAGTGGACAGGATGAGCCAGCTGACCACATCACTATGGTGCAGAAGGCCATTCAAGAGGGGGGAGCAAGAAGACAGGTGGTAGTTGTAGGGGATTCTATAATTAGGGGGATAAATAGTATCCTTTGCAAACCGGATCGGGAGTCCCGCATGATGTGTTGCCTGCCAGTGTGCAGGACATCTCTGATTGGCTTGAACGAATATTGGAGCAGGAGGTGGAGGATCCAGTTGTTGTGGTCCATGTTGGGACTAACAACATAGGCTAGGAAGGAAGTCCTGTTTTGTGGATTATCAAACACTAGATATAAATCAAGGAACAGGTCCTCAAGGGTTATAATCTCCAGATTACTGCCCGAGCCACATGTAAATTGACCTAGGAATAAGAAAATTAGGGAAGTAAACACGTGGCTAAGGGAGTGGTGTGGGAAAGAGGGGCTCCATTTCATGGAGCATTGATATCAGTTTTGGAACAGAAGGGATCTGTACCAATGGGACGGTCTCCACCTGAACTGATCTGGAACCAGAGTTCTAGCAAAAAGGATAATACGGTGGTCACTACAACTTTAAAGTTGTAACTCGGAGGTGGGGGGGGGGGGAAGAGAAGGAAAAGGGAAAGGGAAAGTGGCAGGAAATATGATGATTAACAAAAAGGTAAGTAGTAGGTTAGCATGTGTGCCGGAGGGTTTAATTACAAGGCAGTTGAAACTTTATTGCTGGAACAGCACAGCAGGTCAGGCAGCATCCAGGGAACAGGAGATTCGACGTTTCGGGCACAGGCCCTTCTTCAGGAATTACAAGGCAGACTATGAAAGAAGTAAAAGGGAAGGATAACTCAGGAGATATTATTAGGCCACCCAATAGCAGCAGAGATGTGGAGGAACAGATTGGGAAACAGATTTTGGAAAGGTGCAGAAGCCTCAGGGTCGTAGTCATGGGCGACTTCAACTTCCCAAATATTGATTGGAAGCTCTTTAGATCAAGTAGATTGGATGGGGCGGTGTTTGTGCAGTGTGTCCAGGAAGCTTTTCTAACGCAGTATGTCGATTGTCCAACCAGAGGGGAGGCCATATTGGATTTGGTACTCGGTAATGAACCGGGACAAGTGGTGGGCTTGTTAATGGGTGAACATTTTGGTGATGGTGACCACAATTCTGTGACTTTCACCTTGGTTATGGAGAGAGATAGGCGC
>NC_057711.1:96119-147014 GCF_004010195.1 Chiloscyllium plagiosum | reverse complement strand
TGTTCTATGTTCTAGATGTTGGAAATCGTGAGGGTATGAAAACTAGCATTAGGACACTTTCCCTGAATGCTCGCAGCATTCGTAACAAGATTGATGAGTTAATGGTACAAATCTTCGTGAAAGAATATGAGTTAGTATCCATTACAGAGACATGGTTACAAGATGGTCACGACTGGGAGGTAAATATCCAGGAGTACCAGACCATTCAGAAGGACAGACAGGAAGGTAAGGGAAGTGGACACTCTGATATTCAAGGACGACATCAGGGCAGTGCTCAGAGATGATATAGGTTCTATGGAGAATAAGGTTGAATCCATTTGGGTGGAAATTAGAACTTCTAATAATAAAAAGTCACTGACAGGTATAGTCTATAGACGCCCGAATAATAACATCACTCTGGGACAGACAATAAACAAAGAAATAACTAATGCCTGTAAAGATGGTACAGCAATTATCATGGGGGATTTTAATCTGCATGTTGATTGGTTGAACCAGGTTAGGGTAGCCTTGAGGAGGAGTTTGTTGAGTGCATCCGTGACAGTTTTCTTGCACAGTATGAAATGGGACCGACAAGGGAGCAAACTATTCTAGATCTGGTTCTGTGTAATGAGACAGGAATAATTAATGACTTCATGGTTAGGGATCCTCTTGGAAGGAGCAATGACTATATGGTTGAATTTGGAATACAGGCGGAGAGTGTGAAGATAAAATTCAAGATAAAGTCCAAAAAAAGATTAAGTCCTAAAACAAGGGAGACGACAAGAGGCGGAGAGAGGAGTTGGCTCAAGTAGACTGGAAACAAAAACTTTTTGGTCTGTTGACAAGCAGTGGAGGACTATTAAAGCAATTTTTATAAAGTACTCAGCAAGAGTATATTCCAGAAAAAAGGAAGGACAAGAAAAGGGATAATCTGCCATGGGTAAAAATCAACAAGAAAAAAGTGAGGACTGCAGACGCTGGAGATCAGAGTTGGAAGTGTGGTGCTGGAAAAGCACAGCCGGTCAAGCAGCATCTGAGGAGCAGGAGAATTGACGTTTCAGGCATAAGCCCTTCATCAGGAATGAGGCTTGTGGGCTGGGGGGGGTTGAGAGATAAATGGGAGGGGGTGGGGCTGGGGGAAAGGTAGTTGGGAATGCGATAGGTAGACGAAGGTGGGGGTGAAAACGATAGGTCAGAGAGGAGGGTAGAGCAGACAGGTGGGAAGGAAGATGGACAGGTAGGACAGGTCAAGGGGGCAAAGGATCCTTCAACATCTGACAGAAATTTACCTGTACTCACACACACGTCATCTACAGTATCTCCTCTACATCAGGGAGACAGGATGTCAACTTGCGGATCGTTTCAGAGAACAGCTCTGGGACACCCCCACACTGACCAACCCCACTGCCCTGTGGTTGAATACTTCAACTCCCCCTCCCCCAAGGACATGCAGGTCCTGGACCTCCTCCATTGCCAAACCCTAACCATCCAATGCCTGGAGGAACAACACCTCATCTTCTGCCTTGGGACCCTCCAACCACACGGGATCAAGTGGATTTCACCAGTTTCCCGATTTCCCTTTGCCCCCACCTTATCCCAGTCCCAACCATCCAACATGGTACCATCCCCTCGACATGTCCACCTTCCTACCCACCTATCGACTCCACCCTCCTCTCTGATGTTTCACTTTCACCCCCACTTTCATCTCCCAATCACATTCTCAGCTACCTTCCCCCCCCAGCCTCAACACTCTCCCACTCATCTCTTATCCCCCTTGGCCAACTAGCCTCATTCCTCATGAAGGGCTTATGCCTGAAACGTTGACACTCCTATTCCACAGATGCTGCCTGATTGGCTGTGCTTATTCTACCATGGGTATCCAAGGAAATAAGGGAGGCTATCAAACTGAAAGAGAAGAATACAATGTGGCCAAGATCAGCAGGAAATTAGTAGCTTTAAAGGTCAACAGAAACCCACAAAAAAAGCTATAAAATAAAAGAAAGATAAAACATGAAACTAGCACAGAACATAAAGACAGATAGCAAAAGTTTCTAGAAATATACAAAGCGAAAAAGTGTGGCTCAAGTAAACATTGGTTCTTTCGAGGATGACAAGGGGCATTTGGTCATGGGATACGATGAAGTGGCCGAGGCATTGATTAAGTATTTTGTATCAGAGTGGAGGACATGAATAACTTGCCAGTAATTGACAAAGCAATGAAGGTAGGTGAGGACCTGGAAACAACCATTATCATTGAAGAGGTAGTGTTAGGCAAGATAATGGAACTGAGGATAGACAAGTCTCCTGGCCCTGATGGAATGCATCCCAGGGTACTAAAAGAGATGGTGAGAGAAATAGCAAGTGCATTTGTGGTAATTTTTTAAAATTCAATGGTCTCTGGGGCAGTTCCAGCCGATTGGAAAACAGCAAACTTGACGCCTCTGTTTAAAAAGGGCAGTTTACAAAAGATGGGGAATTATTGACTGGCGAGCTTAACTTCTGTAGTGGGGAAGATGCTTGAGTCTATGATCAAGGAAGAAAAAGCAAGGCATCTAGATAGAAATTGTCCCGTTGGGCAGAAGCAGCATGAATTCATGAAGGGCAGGCCATGCTTAACTAATCTTTTGGAATTCTATGAAGACATTATGAGCAGGTGGACAATGGGGACCCAGCAAATGTGTATCTAGATTTCCAAAAGGCCTTTGACAAGGTGCTGCACAAAAGGCTGCGACATAAGATAAAGATGCATGGCATTACGGGTGAAGTATTAGCATGGATACAGGATTGGTTGACGAACAGGAAGCAAAGATGGAGGTAAATGAGTGCTAGTCTGGTTGGCAATTATTCACAATTTACACAGATGGTTCGGAGTTGGGGACCACGTGTAGTGTGTCAGAGTTTGCAGATGACACTAAGATGAGTGGCAGAGCAAAGTGTGCAGGGAACTGTGAAACTTTGCAGAGGAACATAGATACTTTGAGTGGGCAAAGGTCTGGCAGATGGAATACAATGTTAATAAATGTGAAGTCATCCATTTTGGTAGGAGTAACAGTAAAAAGGATTGTTATTTGAATGGTAAAACGTTGCAGCATGCTGCTATGCAGAGGGACCCTGGGTGTCCTTGTGCATGAATCACAGAAGGTTGGTCTGCAGGTACAACAGGTAATTAGGAAAGCAAGTGGAATTTAGTCCTTCATTGCTGAAGGGATTGAGTTTAAAAGCAGGAAGGTTAATGTTCCAGCTGTACAAGGTGCTGGTGAGGCCATGCCTGGAGTACTGTGTGCAGTTTTGGTTTCCTCACTTGAGAAAAATGTACTGGCACTGGAGGGGGTGCAGAGGAGGGTCACTGGGTCACTGGGTTGATTCCAGAATTGAGGAGGTTGACTTATGAGGAGAGACTGAGTAGATTAGGATCACATTCACTGGAATTTGGAAGAATGAGAGGGGATCTTATAGAATTATGAAGGGAATAGATAAGATAGAGAGGATATTTCCACTGGCAGGTGAAACTAGGACAAGAGGGCATAGCCTCAAAATTAGGGGGAGCAGATTTACGACTGAATTGAGAAGGAACTTCTTCACCCAGAGGGTTGTGAATGTGTGGAAGTCCCTGCCCAGTGAAGTAGTTGATGCTACTTCGGTAAATGCTTTTAACGCTGAGAGGTTTTTTTTGCACAATAAAGGAATCAAGGGTTGTGATGACGGGACAGGTAAGTAGAGCTGAGGCCGTGATCTTACTGAACTGTGGAGCAGGCTTGTAGGGCCAGGTGGCCCACTCCTGGTTCTTGTATTGATATTAAACATTGGCCTGTGCTGTCATAGGAAATGGAGCTGTTGCTGAGCAATTTATTGACAGACCACAACAACTAAACAGTTGTATGGATTATCTCCAACCACTGATCACAAAGTTAGCAAAACACACCTATGGCAGCTGTCTAAAAGTCCTTCATACGAAGACAAGAAAGGACACTAACCTGGGTGTGGAGTGCTGAAGATGGGCCCCACATTCACTGGCTGCTGAATGGCTGCAGGAAACCGCATTTGTGCTTCTCCACCATACCTGAAAGAAAGGCACCATAAATTAAACTGTGCACAGGGCTGAACAAACCCTTGCCCAGAACTCATCTCTGCGCCAAAGCTTTTCAGCACCTCAAGTGGCATACATTTTCATTTGTGTGCACTCAGTGGCAGTCAGTACTCCATCACAGAAAGCATCATGTCCAAGTCTAAATGGCCATTCACCCACCACTAGAAGTTGTTAAATTACCACAATGCTAATGGAACTCCATTTAACCCAAAGACACTGATCACACTTTCAACACCTACCATAGTTCAGCTGATTCGCAGCATGAACAACACATCAACCCTCAGTCTTGAGGAGCTCAAAATTCCCATTATTCAAATCTCCAAATGCAAATTTATTGGTGTCTGTAGCAGCCCCAAACCATGATGTGATCTGGACAGAGTGCCAGGACAGGGACGGACGCGGCCCAGGGACGGACGCGGCCCAGGGACGGACGCGGCCCAGGGACGGACGCGGCCCAGGGACGGACGCGGCCCAGGGACGGACACGGCCCAGGGACGGACACGGCCCAGGGACGGACACGGCCCAGGGACGGACACGGCCCAGGGACGGACACAGCCCAGGGACGGACACAGCCCAGGGACGGGAAGCCAGGACAGGTACGGACACAGCCCAGGGACGGACACAGCCCAGGTACGGACACAGCCCTGGGACGGGAAGCCAGGACAGGGACGGACACAGCCCTGGGACGGGAAGCCAGGACAGGGACGGACACAGCCCCGGAACAGAAGGCTGGGACAGGGATGGACATGGCCTGGGATTGGAATGGACACAGCCCTGGGACAGATGGCTGGGACAGAGATGGACATGGCCTGGGATTGGAATGGACACAGCCCTGGGACAGATGGCTGGGGATGGACGGGCCAGGGACAGCTAACTAGGTGCGGACATGGCTCAGAAATGCAAATTGGATAGTGATACTACCTGACACAACAGAAAATGGCCTGAGACAACAGACTGGGGACAGATATGGCCTGGTAAAAGCAAAACATTACGGATGCCTGAAATCTGAAATATAAATGGAAAATGCTGGAGAAACACTGCATATCTGGGGGCATCTGTGCCGAAAGAAACAACATTAACATTGAGATTGATTCAGCTCTTTTCTTTAAAATGGACACCAGTCTGTAGTTCTCAAGAAAGGACCATATTCAACTTGAAATGTTAACCAGTAGAAAGTGAGGACTGCAGAGATCAGAGTTTTTGACTTTGAAATGTTAACTGTCTGTTTCTACAGTTGCTGCCAGATCTGATGGGTTTCGAATGAGCTTTATTTTACTGTGAATATTGCCCAACACTAAACTAAACTCTGATACAGAATCTGGTCTCTAGATAGCAGTTCCCAGTCATGATCAATGTGAAAATTTGTTCAGGTTTATCTCATCAGGAACATGTAACCCTAACAGGGGAAAAGGATGGAGAAAAGCAGAAATAGTGTTGAAAGGAAGAATAACAAAGTGAAAAAATGAAAAGGAAGACTATTTACGCAACAGGTTCTTCGTTATGTACCTGAAAAAAGCACGAGTTGCCCAGGCTGAAACTTCCCGATCATTTGCTGCTGTTGAACAGGCAAGAATGAGACATGAAGCACATGCCTGTTCCTCCTGAGTAGAAAAGGCATAATTAATCATTAAGTGAGCAGTTATCAATAAGCTGAAATTTGAGGAAATGCAAACAAACTGTCTTCAGTTTGACCAGTAAATCAAGTCTAGCTGAAATGGTTGAAAACATCCCAGAGTTCTTGCTGAAAAACAACAGTTCAAGGACAGTACATCACTAAAGAGAAGCTGCTGGCCATGTCATTCTGGAATATTTTTGCAAACGGATAAAGTTATTCTACAAGCACTTCAGTGAAGGTTCACTTCACTGATCCTTGAGGTGAAGGATTCATTTTTTGAAGAAAGGTTGACCAGGTTAGGCCGATATCCTGTATAGTTGACAAGAACGAGTGGAGCAATTGTAACACAATATCGTGAGAGAAAATGGCAGGATGGACACTGGGTAGATTTTTCTTCTTGAGGGGGAAATTCAAACCAAAGAAGATGGTTGAAAACTAAGAGGTTGCTCTTTTAAGACGAAATGTTATATTTTACCCCTTCGTGTCATTTGTGTCTAATTCTCTTTCGTAGAAAGTAGTAAAGAGTGATCTTATTCAAGGTTGTGTTAGGCAGACTTTTGAAAGACAAGGAGTTTAAAGGTGATAGTGTACGGAAACAAAATGGAACTGAGATCACAAGCACATTAGCCATCGTTCTACTGAATGTGGAAGTAGATTGGAGGGCCAAACAGCCCACTAATGTTCCTGTGTTCCTCTGGTCACCAGAGAAAAAATACTTGGTAAATAAAACAATCAGTTAGGGTATTGAATAATATGGGTGTTGGAGGGAATAGACAAGTACGGACACAGGATTGGCATCATTTTTTATTCACTCATGGGATGTGGGCATCGCTGCCCAGGCCAACATGTATTGCCCATACCATATTGCCCAGAGAACAGTTAAGAGAACCACGTTGCTGTCGGCCAGCCCAGTTAAAGACAGCAATTACCTTCTCTAAAGGACAAGATTGGACCAGATGGGTTTTGTCCAATATGTAACAATGGTCATCATTAGACTCTTACTTCCAGACTTTTTAAATTGAATCCAAACTCCACCATCTACCACGGTCCACGGAACATGACCTGGGTCTCTGATTAATAATCTACCACGTCTTCAGCAAACTAACTAATCGAACACAGACAGTTGGGAGAAGGTGGGGTTTTCAGGATGGCAATGTGACATCAGTGAATGGATCTCTAATTTCCTATTTGATACAATCCCCAACCTCAACTACTGTTTGGTGGTCTGTTCACAACTCCCACTATATATATTTTTTTTAACCTTTGGTGTTCAGCTCGACATACACAGATTCCACATCATCCGGGCTAATGCCCTTCTTTCCTGTTGTGCTAATCGCCTCCTCAAACAGCAATGCTACCCCACCCCCCTTTCTTTTCTGTCTATCTTTCCAGAAAATTGAATACCCTGGACATTGAGTTCCCACCTTTGGTCACCCTGGTCTCTCTGATCCCATCTCCATTATATCCATTAACAATGGTCTGTGCAGTTCATTCATCCACCTTCGTGCAAATGCTCTTCGCATGGAGAGACAAAGCCTTATGGCTCTTTGTTGTTTTTTGATGGCCCTTTTGGAGTTATGTTGTATGTGACCCTTTCTGATTTGTGTCTTTGGTTTCTCTGCCTTTCACTTTCACGCATTTTGTCTTTTGTTTCTGTCCCCACTTTACTTCCCTCCAACCTCCTGCATTGGTTCCCATTCCCCTGTTATATCAGTTTAAACTCTCCCCAACAGCATTAGCAAACACTCCCCCCAGGACATTCGTTTGAGTCTTGCCCGGCTGCAGGCTGTCTGGTTTGTAATAGTCCCACCTCTCACAGAAACAGTCCCAGTGTCGCAGGAATTTGAATCCCTGTGTCTTGCACCATCCCTCAAGCCACATATTCATCTTAGCTATCCTACTATTCCTACTCTGACTGGCATGCGGTGTTGGTCGCAGTCCCGAGATTACTACATTTAAGGACCTACTTTTTAGTTTAACTCCCAATTGCCTAAATTCAGCTTCTTGGGCTTCATCCCATTTTTTTAAACCAATATCGTTGGTGCCTATATGCACCATTCTCCAGAATACCCCGCAGCTGCTCTGAGACTTTCTTGACCCTTGCACCAGAGAGGCAATATACCATCATGGACTCTCGTTTACAGCTGCAGAAATGCCTATCTATTCCCCATGCAATTGAATTCTCCTATACTCCAGCTCAGCCACTCTTTTTCCTGCCCTGTTGTGTAGCAGAGCCAGGCACAGTGCCATGAACCCAGCTGCTGCCGCATTCCACAGGTGAGCCATCTCCCCAAACAGTATCCAAAACAGCCCATCTGTTTCAGAGGGAGATGACCACAAGGAACCCCTGAACTGCCTTATCCATTCCTCCTCTGTCTGGTGGTCACCATTTCCCATCTTCCTCAGTAATATTTATCTGTGGTGTGACCAATTTGCTGAACGTGCTATCCACGATTCCCTAAATCTCGCAGATGCTCTAAAGTGAATTCAGCCGCAGCTCCAGAGCCATCAAACAGTCAAACAGGAGCTGCAGCTGAACACACTTCCTGTACGTGAATGAGTCAGAGACATCAGAAGGGTTCCTTCAACTCTCGTCCATTTTCCAGCACTTGGCCTGTAGCCTTGTATATGATCACACTTCAAGTGAGCATCAAAATACTTAACTGCTGTTTTGTTTCCTGCTGTTACAACCCTGCATTTTTAACCATTTTATCTGCCTGTTCCGCTACCTTGAGACACCAGTGGACATGCACGCCCATGTTCCCCTGATTCACCATGTTCTCCAGGGTTTTACCATTCATCATGTATTCCATTGCACTTTGGGAAGACAAACAAATCACCACCATGTGCCAGGATTTGAGGAAAAAAATATAGTGTCAAAAGAAAAGCAAAGATGGACAACAAAGGCAAAGCCAACAAGATGACACCAAAACACATGGATATCATTATGAGTGCTTCAAGAAAAGAAGATGAGTTACCTTGGTGACAACCTGTCATGGTCCATCAGTCACAAACCAACCTGAGCTTTAAGTTTTGCATAACTT
Source organism: Chiloscyllium plagiosum (assembly GCF_004010195.1). Taxonomy (NCBI): domain Eukaryota; kingdom Metazoa; phylum Chordata; class Chondrichthyes; order Orectolobiformes; family Hemiscylliidae; genus Chiloscyllium; species Chiloscyllium plagiosum. The sequence goes on along the minus strand of NC_057711.1, from coordinate 138,289 downwards.
TACTGCTTTTGTACACAATGCCTTTTTGAATGACATCCTGTATCGAGTTTGGCCTCTCCATACACATTGGCACTGTCAAAAGACCAATGCACATGAACCACACCGACAGTGCCTCTATCTCTGTATACCCCTTAAAATTGTTGCATTTAGTCAATACTGGTCCTCCTTTTCAATTTGCCATAATGCATCCGCTCATATTTCTCTGGATTACTTTCTATTTGTGAGTATTTATCAAAAGAGTCCTAAAAGCACAGTATCATCCACACTTGATTCCTAACTTCTGATGCACACAGGACCATCCATACTTGACATGCAGTGTCTGACACACACAGCAATGTTCACACAATACTATATGCCTTGCGAATACAACAATGCATTACCCGATGTAGTTTGAAGAATCGCTCAATATCCTCTCCCTCTCCACCTGCGCTGCTTACAAGGAGATGACGCAGTTGGTCCACAGGACGTAGTTTCTGGAAAAAATGGCTGCCCTGCAATGAGAGAGAACTTAGAAGAGGAGTCAAGAATGAGGAGGTATTGAAAATAGAAGTAGAGGGAGATGACAGAAGGGACATGAATCAAAGTGGGACAGGAAGACACAGTGCTTGGATTGCTGAGGCAGGGCAGATGGTTAGATGAACGCAGAATAGGTGGGAGCACATGGGGTGGATGTGGAGCATGAGACAGACAAGAGGAGGACAACCAACAGACTGGCTCTCTGGGAATGCTGGAATCACAGACAACATAGATCTTGTCATGTATGTTCTGATATGGCAATGTGTATGGCTGGTGAGGGTGAATCACGATCCAGCAAGGCACCAAGTCAAGAAGAGTGTGTCCTGGCAATCTGAGCTGAGGAGGGAGACTTGGTGGCACTTCTCTAGCTGGAGCTTTGTCAAGGACCCATGCATAGTTGGTCCCCAGGATGTCTCAGAACAGTTTGCCTGAGGAACTGCACAGACAGATCATTCAGCTCCCAAAGACTTGACTCTTGAGAGCCGATGAGATAACACTCCCCAAACACACAATCACTTCCCTCAAGAAGGACAAGGACAGCAGATATGTGGGAACAACACCACCACATGTGCCAAGTTCCCCTCCAAACCACTCACATCCTGACCTGGAAATATAACACCATTTCTTTAATGTCCTTGAGTCAAAATATGAGAACTTCTGTTCTAAGAGCGTTGTGGGCCTACAGCTTGTGCACTGTTCAAGAAGGCAGTTCACCACTATCTTCTCAAATGACAGAGAGCATGAGAGTGAGAGCGTGCGTGTGACACACACACACACACACACACAGTAAGAGAGAAAAACCAACAGAATCACATTTTTCAATTTCTTCATGCATGACAGCATCGCTGGCTACACCAACATTTAGTGCCCATCCTAATTATCCAGAGAGTAATTAAGCGTCAATCGTATGTTGTGGGGTCATATGGAGGCCAGACATGGTAAGGATCATCGATTTCCTTCCCTCAAAGGCATTCAGGAGCCAGATTGTTTTTTAAATACATTCAATGTAGACTGAGAGACACAAAGAGAAACCCAGAGGCAGGGGAGAAAAAAAAGAGGAGAGAGAAAGGGAATTAGAGACAGAAAGAGAGTCAATGATAGAGAGATATACAGACCAATCACTGAATTAATTCCCACCACCTTCCCAATACATACCTGTGCTGTGAGCAGAATAAATCTTTTGGGAGGTGCCAAATGCTGGACTATTACAACTGGTGGATCGGTGAGGGGGACACGGTCTTTGTTGAGTGGAGTAACAATCTTTTGAAGCTGGGAGTGGTCAATGGAAGACAGAGCCCATGAGTGACCATCAATGTTTGCTGTCATCTGGAAGACAAATTGCATCAACTTAGCATGAGGAACATGCAAGATCTGAAAGATGAACCCCACGTTGACCCCAGCCAAAGTTCAGGCCCCAACCCTCACTTCAGGTCCGGAATCATCCCTGGTACCTTCCCGAGTTCTATCTCTGTCCCCAGGTCTGGAACCAGCCTCGTTCGCAGGTTTGGCCCCGGCCCCATCCCCACCTCAAGGCCTGGACTCAGACCAGCCGCGGATCCGGGTTTGTACTCAACCAAACTATATGAAACCTGGAAGCATTTCAAATTACAGAAATGGTAAAAGGGAACCTGAAATGGATGAAGATAAAGAGTCAATAAAATGGACGGAAATGTGCCGCATGAAATTCAACATAAAGAGTTACAGAATCATAATGTAGAGATCCTTTGGCCCATTAAGCCTACATGATAAACACAGCAGCATCCATATTTATTACCTAGCTTCTGATGCACACATTCCAGCACCTGCATGGAGTGCAACGGGATTAGTTTTTGTAGGAAAACAACAGAAAACAAAAAGGTACAATTCTAAAGGAGGTACATGAGAACGAAGCCCTGGGTGTATCTGTGCCCAGATCATTGAAGATGGCCAAAAATGTTGAGAGAGTAATTTGTAAAGCATACAGTGTCCTCAAGCTTTATTAATAGGGGCATAGATGACAAAAGAGGGCAGGTTATACTGAACTTCTTTAAGACACAAGCTTAACCTCAGCTGGAGCAATTTGCCCATTTTTGAGTGTTACATGGAACACAGAACAGTACAGTACAGTACAGGCCCTTCGTCCACAATGTTGTGCCAAACATTTATCTTAATCTAAAATCAACCTAACCTTCACACCCCTCAATTTACGGCCGTCCAGCATGTGCTCGTCCAGCAGTCACTTAAATGTCCCTAATGTTTCTGACTCTACTACCACCGCTGGCAGTGCATTCCACTCATCCTCCACTCTCTGTGTAAAAAACCTATCTCTGACATCTCTCCTATTACCTTCCTTCAATCACCCTAAAATTACGAACCCCTTGTGACAGCCATTTCTGCCCTGGGAAAAGTCTCTGGCTATCTACTCTGTCTATGCCTGTCATTACCCTGTACATCTCTATCAAGTCACCTCTCTTCCTTCGTCTCTCCAGTGTTAAAGCCCGAGCTCACTCAATCTCTCTTTACAAGACAAGCCCTCCAATCCAGGCAGCATCCTGGTAAATCTCCTCTGCACTCTCTCTAAAGCATCTACACATCCTTCCTCTGATGAGGCGACCAGAACACAATATTCAACTGTGGTCTAACCGGGGTTTTATAGAGCTGCAGCAAAACCTCGCGGCTCTTAAACTCAATCCCCCCTGTTACTGAAAGACAAAACACCATACGCCTTCTTAACAACCCTATCAACTTGAGTGGAAAATGTGAGGGATCTATGTATGTGGACCCCAAGATCCCGCTGTTCCTCCACACTGCCAAGAATCCTGTCTTTAATGCTGTATTCAGCATTCAAATTTGACCTTGCAAAATGAATTACTTTGCATTTATGTCCAGGTTGAACTCCATCTGCTACTTCTCAGCCCAGCTCTGCATTCTGTCAATGTCTTGTTGTAGCCTGCAACAGACCTCAACACTATCGACAACTCCACCAACCTTCGTGTCATCAGTAAACAATAGACAATAGGTGCAGGAGTAGGCCATTCTGCCCTTCGAGCCTGCACCACCATTCATTATGATCATGGCTGATCATCCTCAATCAGTATCCTGTTCCTGCCTTATCTCCATAACCCTTGATTCCACTATCCTTGAGAGCCCTATCCAACTCTTTCTTAAATGGATCTAGAGAATGGGCCTCCACTACCTTCTGGGGCAGAGCATTCCACACAACCACCACTCTCTGGGTGAAGAAGTTTCTCCTCATCTCTGTCCTAAATGGCCTACCCCTTATTTTTAAGCTGTGTCCTCTGGTGCTGGACTCACCCATCAGCAGAAACATGTTTCCTGCCTCCAGAGTGACCAATCCTTTAATAATCTTATATGTCTCAATCAGATCCCCTCTCAGTCTTCTAAACTCAAGGGTATACAAGCCCAGTCGCTCTAGTCTTTCAACATAAGATAGTCCCGCCATTCCCGGAATTGACCTCGTGAACCTACGCTGTACTCACTCAATAGCCAGAATGTCTTTCCTCAAATTTGGAGACCAAACCTGCACACAGTACTCCAGGTGTGGTCTCACCAGGGCCCTTTACAGCTGCAGAAGCACCTCTTTGCTTCTATACTCAATCCCTCTTGTTATGAAGGCCAGCATGCTATTAACCTTCTTCACTGCCTGCTGTACCTGCATGCTTGCCTTCATTGACTGGTGTACAAGAACAACCAGATCTCGTTGTACTGCCCCTTTACCTAAATTGACTCCATTTAGGTAGTAATCTGCCTTCCTGTTCTTGCCACCAAAGTGGATAACCATACATTTATCCGCATTAAACTGCAAACTTACTAACCCAGCCTTCTACTTTCATCCAAGCTACATTATAGGATGAATGGGAAGGCATTGAGGAGTGCACAAACAAAGTTACAAAAACACATTGAACTACTGAGGAACTTCAGTTATGTGGCTAGATTAGAGAAAACAGGACACTTTTCTTTGGAGAAGAGAATGCTGGGAGGAAGATGTGACCAAGGTGTTGAAACTCATCAGTGGTCTGTGCCATGTAGATTAAGAAAGACTGTCCGCAAACCTAACAAGATTGAGCACACAAGGTCAAAGATTTAAACTAAAAACAAAGTCCTGAAAAAAACCTAGCAGGACTGGTAGTATCTGAGGAGATACAAACACTTATTATTTTGAGTTCAAAATGATTCTTCTTCAGTGCTTGACAAGAGGTGGAAATATATAAAGAAGGAGGAGTGAGGTGTGAGAGGAAAAGGGAACATTGGGCAATGATTAGAAGTCAAGAATGATTAGAGATCAAAGGTGTCACAAAGAACACAGTAGAGTAATGGTGTGAATAAGGGACAACACATTTGCTGAGATTGAGTATTAAGAACAAAATAAAGACTATCATTAATAGGAAGCAAAAACATGAAAAGCACATACATAATGCAGAGTCATAGAGATGTACAGCATGCAAACAGACCCTTCAGTCCAACCCGTCCATGCCGACCAGATATCCCAACCCAATCTAGTCCCACCTGTCAGCACCCGGCCCATATCCCTCCAAACCCTTCCTATTCATATACCCATCCAAATGCCTTTTAACTGTTGCAATTGTACCAGCCTCCACCACTGCCTCTGGCAGCTCATTCCATACACGTACCACCCTCTGCGTGAAAATGATGCCCCTTAGGTCCCTTTTATATCTTTCCCCTTTCACCCCAAACCTATGCCCTCTAGTTCTTGACTTCCCGAACCCAGGGAAAAGACTTTGTCTATTTATCCTATCCATGCCCCTCATGATTTTGTAAACCTCTATAAGGTCCCCCCTCAGCCTCCGATGCTCCAGGGAAAACAGCCCCAGCCTGTTCAGCCTCTCCTTATAGCTCAAATCCTCTAACCCTGCAACATCCTTGTAAATCTTTTCTGAACCCTTTCAAGTTTTACAACATCTTTCTGATAGGAAGGAGACCAAAATTGCATGCAATATTCCAACAATGTTCTAACCAATGTCCTGTACAGCCGCAACATGACCTCCCAACTCCTGTACTCAATACTCTGACCAATAAAAGAAATCATACCAAACGCCTTCTTCACTATCCTATCTACCTGCAACTCCACTTTCAAGGAGCTATAACCCTGCACTCCAAGGTCTCTTTGTTCAGCAACACTCACTAGGACCTCACCATTAAGTGTATAAGTCCTGCTAAGATTTGTTTTCCCAAAATACAGCACCTCGCATTTATCTGAATTAAACTCCATCTGCCACTTCTCAGCCCATTGGCCCATCTGGTCAAGATCCTGTTGTAATCTGAGGAACCCTCTTCGCTATCCACTACACTTCCAATTTTGATGTCATCTGCAAACTTACTAACTGTACCTCTTTTGCTCGCATTCAAATCATTAATGTAAATGACAAAAAGTAGAGGCCCCAGCACCGATCCTTGTGGCACTCCACTGGTCACAGACCTCCAATCTGAAAAACAACCCTCCACCACCAACCTCTGTCTTCTATCTTTGAGCCAGTTCTGTATCCAAATGGCTAGTTCTCCCTTATTCCATGAGATCTAACCTTGCTAATCAGTCTCCCAAGGGGAACCTTGTCGAACGCCTTACTGAGGTTCATATAGATCACATCTACTGCTCTGCCCTCATCAACCCTCTTTGTTACTTCTTCAAAACACTCAATCAAGTTTGTGAGATATGATTTCCCACGCACAAAGCCATGTTGACTATCCCTAATCAGTCCTTTCCTTTCTAAATACATGAACATCCTGTCCCCCAGGGTTCCCTCCAACAACTTGCCCACCACCGACATTACGCTCACTGGCCTATAGTTCCCTGGCTTGTCCTTACCACCCTTCTTAAATAGTGCCACCACATTTGCCAACCTCCAGTCTTCCAGCACCTCACCTGTGACTATCGATGATACAAATATCTCAGCAAGAAGCCCAGCCATCACTTCTCTAGCTTCCCACAGAGTTCTAGGGTACACCTGATCAGAATATTTATGCTTTTCAACACATCCAGCACTTCCTCCTCTGTAATCTGGACATTTTGCAAGGTGTCACCATCAATTCCCTACATTCTATACCTTCCATATCCTTTTCCACAGTAAATATCTCCCCCATTTTCTGTGGCTCCACACAAAGGCTGCCTTGCTGATCTTTGAGGGGCCATATTCTCTTCCTAGTTACCCTTTAGTCCTTAATATATTTGTAAAAACCCTTTGGATTCTCCTTAATTCTGTTTGCCAAAGCTATCTCATATCAGCTTTTGAAAGATCTTGCCTAATAACGTCAAATTGGCCTTTCTCCAATTTAGAACTTCAACTTTTAGATCTGGTCTATCCTTTTCCGTCACTATTTTAAATCTAATAGAATTATGGTCACTGGTCCCAAAGTATTCCCCCATTGACACCTCAGTGACCTGCCCTGCCTTATTTCCCAAGAGTAGGTCAAGTTTTGCACCATCTCTAGTAGGTACATCCACATACTGAATCAGAAAATTGTCTTGTACACACTTAACAAATTCCTCTCCGTCTAAACCTTTAACACTATGGCTGTCCCAGTTTATATTTGGAAAAGTTAAAAATCCCCTGAAAAGAAACTAAAATGGAGGACATAGTTCATGACATTGCTAAACTCAGTGCTGAATCCAGCAAGTTTAAACCAAATTGTAAAATGCTAAAAAAAAAGGCCTAATTAGAAAGTGAGGTGCTGTTCCTCCAGCCTGGAACAAACAGTGCAGCAGGCAGGGACAGAAATACAAGTCAATGTGCAAGGTAGTGGATTGAAATGGCAAAGTGAGCAGAAGGCTGGGATCGTACTTGAGGCCGAGCACACGTGTTCTCCAATATCTGTGGAGTTACCTGAATTTGGAAGAGACCACATTGTGGGCAGTGAATACAACAAACTATTTAAGTCAATTGCTGACTCATCCAGTGAAGCCTTGGACAGTGAGGAGAGGAGTTGTAAAAGGCTAAGTGTTACATCTCCTTGTGATTGTGTTAGAAGGGAGCATGGGAAGGGGAAATGAGAAGTTGAGTGTGACAGACGAGTGGACCAGGCTATCACAGGTATGGTCCCCACGGAATACTTGTAATTACTTCCACTAAAATTAATGTGGAGCCCAGTTGCAGCAGCAGTTGGAGAGGTGAGCAGTGGCGTAAACCTGGGGGTGAATCACAGCAGCAGGAGCTTCTGGTTAAAAAACTTAAGAAAGGCCCAGATCGAGCAAGAGTAGAGCAGTAGCACGAAAGGAGCAGAGCAAACCCGAACGTGGAGCTCCAGAGCTGACATCAGACAAAGGGATGTGGAGCAAGGGAATAAGCTGCTTGGGAACCTTTTTGAGAGACTGAGTAATACGAGGAGAGGGATAGTGTCTTTGATTTTTGTTGTTTGTAGTTTGGTAGGAACAGAGAGACAGAGAGAATCAAATAAAACTGCTTTGGCTAGTCGTGGCGAAGGTTGAGTAACTGGTGCCAAGTTTACTTTCCATAATTGATAAGGAGGACTTGGCCCAGTGAAATGGTCGTCCTGCAGTATGTGGGAATTCAGGAACACTTCCAGTATCCATGGTGACCATGTGTGCAAAAAGTGTGTTCAGCTGCAGCTCCTGATTGACTGCATAGTCTGGCAGGAGCAGTGGACTGACTCACTATGGAGCATCCAAGATGGGGAGGACACTGTGGATAACATGATTAATGTAGGGTTAAAATCAACTTGGTAAAAATAATGACTGCAGATGCTGGAAACTAGATTCTGGATAAGTGGTGCTGGAAGAGCACAGCAGTTCAGGCATCATCCGAGGAGCAGTAAAATCGACGTTTCAGGCAAAAGGGCTTTTGCCCGAAACGTCAATTTTACTGCTATTTGGATGCTGACTGAACTGCTGTGCTTTTCCAGCACCACTAATCCAGAACATGTTAATGAGCTGGTCACACCATCAGTAAGAGCTATACAAGCAGAAAGAAATTGGGTGATCACCAGGGAGAGAGGTATGCGTGGGTAGGCAGTGCAGCAGTCCACTGTGGTTATCACCCTTTCAAACAAATATAACACTGTGGATACTGATGTGTACGTGTGTGCGGTCTCTCTGGGGAAAGCAGCAACAGCCAAGTTTTTGGTACCGAGGCTGCTTTGCTGTGAAGCAGGGGAGGAAAAAGTCAGAGCTTTAGTGATGGGGACTCAACCGGATGGTAAACTGACAGGCAGTTCTGTGGCAACAAAGGAGACTCTCAAATGCTTCCCTGATTCCAGAGTTGGGATGCCTCAATGCAACCGCTGAGCATTCTGAATGAGGAGGGTGAATAGCCAATAGTCATGGTGCATATTAGTACCAACAAAATGGGTCAAATAAGGACTCGTGGTCCTGCAGCAAGAATTTAGTGAGTTAGGTGGCAGATTTTAAAAAAAGACTACTAAATCTGCCATTTCCAGATTATTTTCATCAAGAGACATGTGTTAATGAGTAAGGAGGAAGGTCTGATGAACATGTGGCTAAAGACAAGAATCAGCACAGATCGAATGAATCTTCATCATTCACTCCTGATGAAAGGCTTATGCCTGATACATTGATTCTCCTGCTCCTCGGATGCTGCCTGACCTGCTGTAATTTTCCAGCGCCACACTCTCGACTCTGATCTCCAGCATCTACAGTCCTCACCTTCTCCTAGTTGATTTGAACCCTACTGCGAAGCATCTTACAAAGATGCTTACTTTGAAGTAGTTCTCCTCCGCTCTCTACAAAGATCTGCGAATCTCTCTCTCTCACTAGGTCATCTCCTTTGCCCTGAAGCTCTTCAGCCACATTCTGAAGTCGATTCGCTACCACAGCCACATCTCCTTCCTCAGTGCCTGCTTACAGAACCGACCTATCCCACATAACATTATGTCAGGTCTTGGATAGAATACTGTGTACAGTTCTGGCCATAACACAATTGGAAAGAGGGTACAGAGTAGATTGACCAGAATGTTGACAGGGATGGAAAGTCTCAATTAGGAGGAGAAACAGGAAGGGCCTGGGTTTTTCTTTGACCAGAGGAGGCTGATGGGGGATCTGAGGTATATAAAATATGAGGCATAAACTGGTAGATCATGATAATCTCTTTCCCATGGCAGTAGTGACTAAGACCATAAGTTTAAGATGAAGAGTAAGTGATTTCGAAGAGATCTGAAAAAAGAAATTCCACCCAAAGAGTGATAGATTTATAAAACATTCTGTCTAAGAGGTGGTGGAGAAAGGTACTCTTGCAACATTTAAGAAGCACTGGATGACGCCAGGTCACAGTAAGCTATGGAACAAGTGCAGATAATATGATTAGTGTAACTTGCAGTTTGTAGGTCATAGTAGAGAAATGAGCTGAAAAGCCCGTTTCCAGGCTGTATGCCTCTGTGATTCTGTAACCCTTACAAACATAGTCAGTTCCAACAGCAGCCCAGTCATAACCCTCACAAGCAGAGTCAGTCTCACCTGCACTTCCATGAGGGGTCTCTGGAATGGAAAGGAGTCATGATTAATACACCAGAGGACATCATTGTCATCATTCTCAGAGGCAGCCAGCAGCAGAATACCTGTGACAACAGATATTGGATCATATTAGTTTTTCTGCCTTACAATAGCATACAGCATGCCTACTCTCAGGTAAAAACTGAATGATATATGCAGTTCAATCAGGCATATATCTGACTGGGATGGAAAATAATTGCACCAGCTCAGCATGAGGCAATTACAGACCATTGCACCATCTAAAAAAATGCTCTCTCTGGGACATTCCTGTGTGGGGGTAAATCTCTTCCTGGAGCCTGTGAATGTCGTTTAGTTCAATTCAAAAATGTACTTCATTAAGCAACAAACAAAGGTAACATGCAGTTTCAGGACTCGAGGAGTTAACGGTATTAGACTTGCATGGATTGAAGCTGGTTTTTTGTGGGCATGAAATAGGGAGCAGAGATAAACGGGCATTTGCAAGCTGTCAGGCTCCTTTATTCTTTCAAGGAATGGTAAAGCTGTGGGGAAGGTGGTTGCTAATCCCTTATCCTGAAAAACAGTCAGAATGGGCTTAAAACAGTGACTCGCTCTCTCCACAGACACTGACAGACCTGGGGAGGTTTGGAATCTTTTGCGAATGTTCAGCAGCAGAAAACAAACAGCCAATATTAGAAGAGACAGGGAGTGAGGAAGGTATAGACATTTTTGGCTGGTTAAGGCACAAGGGAGTTTGGCAAGATTGGATGTTAATTATCTTTATGCAAAGAGTCTGATGAACAAATCAGATGAGCTGAGGGTACAAATTAAAACATGAGAGTATGGTGTCATTGTTATCACTAAAACATGGTTGATAGTGGGGCAAGACTGGCATCTCCATATTCCAGGACAAAGGGTCTTTAATCAGGCAGGGAAGAGGGTAAAATGGGAGGGGTGTTGCAATTTTAATCAGGGAACCTATTAGAGCAGTAAGGATGGATGACATGTTCAGAGGCTACTCAAATGAAGCCATATGGGTTGAATTTACAAACTGAAACCATTGCTGGGAGTGTACTTTCGGCCCCTGACAGTCTGAAAGAATTGCAATAGCGAATATGTACATACATTTCGGGAAAATGTACAAGTAATAAGGTAGTGAGAATAGTGGATTGCAATTTCCCCAACATTAACTGGAGTGATCACAGTGTGAAAGGTTTAGAGGGAGCAGAATTCGTTAAATGCATCCATGAGAAGTTTCTAAGCCAGTATATAGAAGGCCTTACAAGTCAGGGGGTGGTCCTGCACTTAATTTTAGGTATTGAAGCTGGTAAAGTGGGGTAGTACTTTGGAGACAGCGACCAACTCTGTTAGATTCAAGATTGTAATAAAAAGGGCAAGGATAGGCCTGAAATCAAAGTTCTAAACTGGGATACGGCTGATTTTAACAGAATCAGGTATAATTTGGCCACAGTGGACGAGGAATCTATATTTTCAAGTAAAGCCATCTCAGAACAGTGGGATGCATTCAGAAGGAAATATGGCAAGTAGAACCAACATGATCCAATAAACTAAAAGGGGAAGACACTGGGGAAGACACGAGCAGTCTCCCAGATGTAATAGTGGCTGAAGGACTTGAACTGAAAGGAATTAATATTAGGCAGGAAATGGTGTTGGAGAGACTGTGAGGTCTGAAGGCTGATAAGTCCCCGGGACCTGATGGTCTACATCCCAGGGTACTGAGGGAGGTGGCTCTAGAATTCGTGGATGCATTGGTGATCATTTTCCAATGTTCTATAGATTCAGGATCAGTTCCTTCGGATTGGAGGGTGGATAATGTTGTACCACTTTTTAAGAAAGGAGGGAGAGAGAAAGCAGGAAATTATAGACCAGTTAGTCTGACCTCAGTGGTGGGAAAGATGCTGGAGTCAATTATAAAGGACGAAATTACTGTTAGCAGTAACAGGATAGGTCAGAGTCAGCATGGATTTATGAAGGGGAAATCATGCTTGACTAATCTTCTGGAATTTTTTGAGGATGTAGCTCTGAAGATGGACAAGGGAGATCCAGTGGATGTAGTGTACCTGGACTTTCAGAAAGCCTTTGATAAAGTCCCACATAGGAGGTTAGTGAGCAAAATTAGGGTGCATGATATTGGGGGCAAAATACTGACATGGATTGAAAATTGATTGGCTGACAGGAAACAAAGAGTAGTGATAAACGGCTCCATTTCAGAATGGCAGCCAGTGGTGTGCCACAGGGGTCAGTGCTGGGACCGCAGCTTTTTTACAATATACATTAATGGTATAGATGAAGGTATTAAAAGTAACATTAGCAAATTTGCTGATGACACCAAACTGGGTGGCAGGGTGAAATGTGAGGAGGATGTTAGGAGAATACAGGGTGACCTGGATAAGTTAGGTGAGTGGACAGATGCATGGCAGATGCAGTTTAATGTGGATAAATGTGTGGTTATCCACTTTGGCGGCAAGTACAGGAAGGCAGATTACTACCTAAATGGAGTCAAGTTAGGTAAAGGGGCAGAACAATGAGACCTAGATGTTCTTGTACATCAATCAATGAAAGCAAGCATGCAGGTACAGCAGGCAGTGAAGATAGGTAATAGCATGCTGGCCTTCGTAACAAGAGGAATTGAGCATAGAAGCAAAGAGGTCCTTCTGAGCTGTACAGGGCCCTGGTGAGACCGCACCTGGAATAGTGTGTGCAGTTTTGGTCTCCAAATCGGAGGAAAGAAATTTTGGCTATTGAGGGAGTGCAGCGTAGGGTCACGAGGTCAATTGCCGGAATGGCAGGACTGTCTTACACTGAAAGACTGGAGCGACTGGGCTTGTATATGCTTGAGTTTAGAAGACTGAGAAGGGATCTGATTGAGACGTATAAGATTATTAAAGGATTGGACATTCTGGATGCAGGAAGCATGTTTCCGCTGATGAACGAGTCCCGAACCAGAGGACACATCTTAAAAATAAGGGGTAGGCCATTTAAGACAGAGTTGAGGAGAAACATCTTCGCCCAGAGAGTGGTGGGTGTATGGAATGCTCTGCCCCAGAGGGCAGTGGAGGCCAAGTCTCTGGATACTTTCAAGAAAGAGTTGGATAGAGCTCTTAAGGATAGTGGGATGAAGGGTTATGGGGATAAGGCAGGAACAGGATACTGATTTAGGATGATCAGCCATGATCATAATGAATGGTGGTGCTGGCTCGAAGGGCAGAATGGCCTACTCCTGCCACTGTCTATTGTCATAAAAGAGTGGAACCATCAAATTCTGTGAACTCTAAATAAAGAGTGATATTCAGCATCAGATTAAGAGAAAATGGAGCATAACGTCTGATAGCGAGCGCTCAAAACAGCAGAAGCCCTAGACAAGTGTTCAATGTGCAAAAATGAACTTAAAAAGATTAGGACAGTGAAAAAAAACAGAAAATGACACTGGCAGGTAAAATGAAGGAACATCCTAAATTGTTTTACAGGTACATTAAGGGTAAACACAACATCGGTCAACACAACATCGTGGGCTGAAGGGCCGGTTCTGTGCTGTACCATTCTATGTTCTATGTAAAGGTTAATGAGGAGAGAAAGATGGCCCAGTAGGAACCACAGAAAGCACTTTGTAGAGCCAGAGTGTCTTTGTCGGTTTCAAAATGCATGTTCTGGGTTGATGTTCACTGATAGAACATTACAGCGCAGTACAGGCCCTTCAGCCCTCGATGTTGCGCCGACATGTCATACCAATCTGAAGCCCATCTAACCTACACTATTCCATGTACGTCCATATCGGAGGACAAAATGAGTAAACAAATCAGGGATAAGTTCAGTGCTACAAGTAAAGAAATGACCAGAGACAGAAAGGAGCTTGAGTGGTCTGACAGCCTTAAACGTTGATAAATATGCAGGGCCAGATGAAGCGTATCCCTGATTGTTCAGTGAGCCAAGGGAGGAATTAGCACCGGCCCTTGCAAAAACATCGAATTCCTCTCTGGTCATAGGAGATGTCCCAGAGGAGAGGAGGACGGCCAATGCAGTTCCCATTATTCAAGAAGGGAGCAAGGGATAAACCAGGAAACTATAGGCCAGTCAGCCTAACCTGAATGGTGGGGAAATTACTGGAAGCAATTCTGATGGACAGAATTAAGTATAGGGAATGCTGGATGACTAAAGAAATTGAGGGTTTGGTTAAGAAAAAGAGGAAGCATATGTGAGGAATAGACAGCATAGATCAAGTGAATGCTTAGAATAGTAAAAAGGAAGTAGGAGTTTACTTAAGAGGGAAATCAGGAGGGCAAAAAGGGAACATGAGATAGCTTCGGCAAATAGAATTAAGGAGAATCCAAAGGGTTTTTACAACTATATTAAGGACAAAAGGGTAACTAGGGAGAGAATATGGCCCCTCAAAGATCAGCAAGGCGGTCTTTGTGTGGAGCCACAGAAAATGGGGGAGATACTAAATGAGTATTTTGCATCAGTATTTACTGTGGAAAAGGATATGGAAGATATAGACTGTAGGGAAATAGATGGTGACACCTTGCAAAATGTCCAGATTACAGAGGAGGTAGTGCTGGATGTCTCAAAAAGCATAAAGGTGGATAAATCTCCAGGATCTAATCAGGTGTACCCGAGAACTCTGTGAGAAGCTGGAGAAGTGATTGCTAGGCCTCTTGCTGAGATATTTGTATCATCGATAGCCACAGGCGAGGTGCCGGAAGACTGGAGGTTGGCTAACATGGTGCCACTGTTTAAGAAGGACGGTAAGGACAAGCCAGGGAACTACAGACTGGTGAGCCTGACCTCAGTGGTGGGCAAGTTGTTGGAGGGAATCCTGGGGGACAGGATGTAAATGTATTTGGAAAGGCAAGGACTGATTAGGGATAGTCAACATGGCTTTGTGTACAGGGAGAACTAACCATTTGGATACAGAACTGGCTCAAAGGTAGAAGACAGAGGGTGGTGGTGGAGTGTTGTTTTTCAGACTGGAGGCCTGTGACCAGTGCAGTGCCACAAGGATCGGTGCTGGATCCTCTACTTTTTGTCATTTACCTAAGTGATTTGGATGCGAGCATAAGAGGTACAGTTAGTAAGTTTGCAGATGACACCAAAATTGGAAGTGTAGTGGACAGCGAAGATGATTACCTCAGATTACAACAGGATCTTGACCAGATGGGCCAATGGGCTGAGAAGTGGTAGATGGAGTTTAATTCAGATAAATGCAAAGTGCTACATTTCGGGGAAGCAAATCTTAGCAGGACTTATACACTTAATGGTAAGATCCTAGGGGGTGTTGCTGAACAAAGTGACCTTGGAGTGCAGGTTCATAGTTCCTTGAAAGTGGAGTTGCAGGTAGATAGGATAGTGAAGGAGACATTTGGTATGCTTTCCTTTATCGGTCAGAGTATTGAGTACAGGAGTTGGGAGGTCATGTTGCGGCTGTACATGATATTCGTTAGGCCACTTTTGGAATATTGCGTGCAATTCTGGTCTCCTTCCTATCGGAAAGATGTTGTGGAACTTGAAAGGGTTCAGAAAAGATTTACAAGGATGTTGCCAGGGTTGGAGGATCTGAGCTATAGGGAGAGGATGAACCGGCTGGGGCTGTTTTCCCTGGAGCGTTGGAGGCTGAGGGGTGACCTTGTCCACGTTTATAAAATCATGTGGAGCATGGATAAGATAAATAGACAAAGTCTCTTCCCTGGGGTCGGGGAGTCCAGAACTAGAGGGCATAGGTTTAGGGTGAGAGGGGAAAAGATATAAAAGGGACCGAAGGGGCAACATTTTCACGCAGAGGATGATCCATGTATGGAATGAGCTGCCAGAGGAAGTGGTGGAGACATTTAAAAGGCATCTGGATGGGTATATGAATAGGAAGTGCTGGCAAATGGGACTAGATTAGGTTAGGATATCTGGTCGGCATGGACGAGGTGGTCGGAAATGTCTGTTTCCGTGCTGTACAGTTCCATGACTCAAAGTAGAGGATGTACCATAGAGGTCAGTGTTGGGACTTTTGCAGTTTGCGCTGTATACAAATGATTTAGGCTGAAATGTAAGAGTGTTGATCAGAAAGCTTGTGGATTATACAAAAATTGGTAGGATGGCAAATAATGAGGGGGAGAGCCTTAGATTACAGGAGGACGACAGGATTAGATGGGCTGGAGTGACAGGCTTAGATGGGCTGGAGTGACAGGCTGATCAGTGCCAAATGGAATTTAATCCAGATATATGAGGTGATGCATCTGGGTCATAGAAACAAGGAGATAGTGAGGACTGAAGATGCTGGAAAAGTCAGACTCGATAAAGTGTCACGCTAAAAAAAGCACACCAAGTCAGGCAGTATCTGAGAAGCAACAGAGTAGACATTTCAGGCTTAACCCTTTATCAGGGCTGTGGAGGGGGCTGGGAAATCGGTGGGGGGAGTGGGGGGGGTGAGGCTAACAAAGGAAGTTGGAATGGCAATAGTTGGGTGAAGTTAGTAAGTTATTGTGATAGGAACTATGGAGTGGATAGGTGGCAGGGAAGAGGGACAGGCAGGAAATGTCAAGAGACCAGAGGTTGGAACTGAGAGGGGGTGGGGAGGGGCGATTTGGAAACTGGTGAATTCAACGTTGAGGCAGTTGTCGGCTCCCAAGGCGGAAGATGAGGTGCTCCTCTTCCAGTTTACAGCTAGCCATGTTTCTGCTGTGGAGGAGGCCCAGAATGGATGTCACTGGGGGGAGAGGGGGAGGTGCGATGGGCAGGGGTTTGAAATGGTTGGCCACTGGAAGGCGGGGTTGGTTGGTGTGTATGGACAAGAGACATTCCCTGAACTATTCCAGAAGTTTGCACTCGGTCCCTCCAATGTAGAGGAGACCACATTGAGAGCAACGGATCGGAATGCATAATAAATGGTAGGACCCTGGAAACCAATTCTGGTCACCACACTGAAGGAAGAATGTGACTGAAATGGAGAGGTTGCAAAGGCGAGTTACCTGGATGATGCCTGGTACGGAGTATTTCAGCCACGAGGAGAGGCTATTTCTCCTTGGAGCAGAGAAGTGTAGGAGAATCTCATACACTTCAATCTTTGATGCCTGAGGGGCATGGATTAGATTTAGGCTTAGAGTTAACTTCTGTCTCCCTTAAGTGAAAGGTCATTAGCAAGAGGGCATAATTTTCATAGGCGGGTGGTTCACAGGAAATTTGAGGAAAACTGATTTCACCCAATGGGTGACCGATGTTTGGAATGCACTTCCTGGAAGGGTAATCGATGCAGGAAATTTCACAACCTTTAAAGAGGACTTGGATGAATATCTATGGGATGAGTGTGACAAAGTAGGACAAGTCCCATCACCAAACCATCATCTCCCAGACCATGTACACAACCTCATCACCTCAGGGGATCTCCCACCCACTGCTTCCAACCTCATAGTTCGGGAACCCCACACCACACGGTTCTACCTCCTACCCAAGATTCACAAGCCTGACTGCCCCTGCCGACCTCATGTCTCGGCCTGCTCCTGCCCCACCAACCTCATCTCCACATACCTTGATACTGTCCTTTCTCCTCTGGTCCAGGAACTTTCCACATATGTTCGGGACACCACCTACGCCCTCCAACTCCTCCAAGACTTTCGCTTCCCTGGCCCCCAAAGCCTTATCTTCACAATGGACATCCAGTCCCTATACACCTCTATCACTATGATGTGGGCCTCCAAGACTTCCATTTCTTCCTCTCCCAACTTCCCCATCAGTACCCTTCCACCAACAATCTCATTCGTTTCGCCGAACTGATACTCACCCTCAATAATTTCTCCTTTGAATCCTCCCACTTCCTCCAAACCAAAGGGGTAGCCATGGGCATCTGCCTCAGCTACGCCTGTTTTTTTTGGTCAGTCACCCCTCCCCCATTTATCTCTCCACCCCCCTTGGCTCACAAGCCTTATTCCTGATGAAGGGCTTTTTGCCTGAAATATCGGTTCTTCTGCTCCTCAGGTGCTGCCTGACCTGCTGTGCTTTTCCAGCACCACACTCTCGACTCAAGTCTAGGTACGTCTGGTGGAACAGACTCAAAGGAGTGAAAGGGCTATTCTGTACTGTGATTCTTTGACCACTGGTTAGACTAGCATCTTCTACCGATCCCTAATTGCCCAGAAGGCAGTTAAGAGTCATTACATTGGAAGTCACATGAGAAGCAGAAGGGAAAGGGGAGCTGAGGCAGAAGATCAGCCATGATCACAATCAATGGCAGAGCAGATTCCAGATATCTGTTTATGCTCTTAACTGAGATCCATGCCACTGCACCAATTCAATGACCTTCAACTATCATCATACAAAAGCAATGTCAATGTCAGAATGTGCAGTCTGTTTGCAGGATTGATAAAGATAACCTACTCACAGCAACTGACATCAGATATCAGTTCAGAATCCCAACATACTAACCACACAATATCCATTTCAGACTGACCCTACAGGCTATGATGACCCTTTGGCAAGGCGCAAGTATCACTCTGGTTTTGGAAAATGTTCTACACAGCAGATAATTAACAGAGGACACTGCTGTAGTTTCACCTGTGACAGACATACCTTTGGTGTAAAGAGCTTTGTGAACTTTGGAGGGCCTCTGAGGAGTAGCTGAGGCAGAAAATCCTGGAGGCAGACGGACATGTACAAGCACCAGTACACTGGGCCGTACACCTGGGTGCTTGAAGGGCATAGTGCTGAAATACAGTCGAACACCTGGACCCAAGAAAAGACAACAGTCAGTGCAGTTAGACAACAGATTACTATGGAGAGAGAGCAGTCAGTGCAGCTAAACAATGGAATATTGCTGGACAGCAGGCATTGTCACGTCACAGTACTACTGACCAGCTTCCTTTGGTTGGGGAGTTTCGAAGCAGGGGGACATTTAAAAATATGGGGGATAGCACTTAAGTCCAAGATGAAGACAATTTATTTTTACTCATGATGGCTGTAAACCTTAGGAATTCTGTAGCACAGAGAACTATGGAAGCTCAGTCTTTGACTATACTTAATGTAGAGATTGAGATTTCTGAGCACCAATGTGCAGAGGGTTGTGGGAATGGGGTGTGTAAAGGCATTCGAAAAGTTCAATGAGCCATGATAATAGTGAATGGCCTACTCCTGTTTCTATTTTGCTATGTTCCTATGTCAGTGCAGTTAGATGTGGACAAACAGAGACAGTAATCTGCATGGCTTGATGATAGACTCATCTAAAGGCAGCAGTGAACCAAATGTAGAGACAGCAGCCTGTGAATTAGACTATGGATCAATGCAGAGGCATCACGACAAGAAAGGAGGTCATACATTTTGTATAAAACTAAAACAGAACGCTTACAAAGTGGCCAGAAATAGTTATTATACAATGGACATCATGGCTGTACCACAAAAAAAATGAATTCCTACACTGGCCCCACTTTCCCACAATGGGCTCACAGTTTGAATGTTATGACAAAAAATCTTAAGAATGGGAAATATTAAAACAACAGCAAAAGAGGACCAAGAAACTGGTAAGGAAGAAATTGTTTCTTATCTCAGTTCTAAATGGCCGACACTGATCCTTAAAGGACTACTCCTATTTCTGGACTCCCTGGTCATTGAGAACATTCTTCCTGCATTGACCCTGTTTGGTTCTGTTTGAAGTTTATTGCTTCCTATGAAGATTCCCCCAACCCATTCTTCTGAACTCCAGATCAAATCTTTCGCCTGCCATCCCAGCCTGATAAACTTTTGTTGCATTCCCTCCATACCTAGGTTTAACTTGGAGGTCTGATTGTCCTGTATTACAATCAGCAGCGATCATTATAATACTAAGGTGAGATCAGCAATTCTCTCTTCCTCTGACATCCCCCATAAGCTTAAGGAAGACAAGAAAATTATGCCAGCACCTTGACTATATTCCTTCAAGTCACTCAGCATTCTCACCTAGATGCATCTCATCTGGTAAAGATCAGCAAGTCTGGCAGCATCTATGGAGAGTAATCAGAGTTAATACTTTGGCTCAAAAGACCCTTCCTCAGAACACCTCTGCACAAGAGTCATTTGACCTGAAACATTAACGCTGATTTCTCTCCATAGATGCTACCAGATCTGCAGAGCTTTTCCAACAACTTCGATTTTTGTTTCTGATTGACAGCATCTGGAGTTCTTTAGTTTGCATCTCATCTGGTTTTGGTGACTTTAAACAAAGTACAGACAAACTTATCTCATACATTCCCCTTTATCAATTTTTAGCCCATTCTGTATTGCAACACTCTCTCCTTTCAACTCTTCCACAATGACTTAAACAATATCTCCATCCTTGCTCAAGAAAAATGCAAAGCACTCATTTGATACCTCAATAATTTCCACTACCTCCATTAGGGAAATTCATTTTTTTCTTCTCAGTTCAATCCACTCTGCCTTCGCCACATTTTCACTACTCAGATAGTGTTCCCACCTCTCTTTATAGGATTGTCTACAAATTTATTCATGATTTCAATCACCTCTATCAAGTATTTTTAAAAACTTACTCTGCTCTCAGGAGAACAATTATTGTTTATTCAGTATATCTACGTAACTAAAGAATTTATTGATTGAACTATTCAGTAAACTATTTTGCACGCTCTCCAAGGTGTTCACACCATTTGGTTGCAGAATGAAACATAGCACAGTCCCTACTGATCAGTTTTGGTGATTTCAAACATAACTACATTCACTGTGAAAACATCACCCACTCTCTTTAAATAATGGCAATCTGGCATCAAAAACTCAGTACTACCTCATTATTGTATCTCAGAGGCATCATAATTTACTCAATTCCTGAACATGAGCACTACACTCAATGAATTAACCAATGTTGCACTGAACACCAGTAAAAACACTAGTACACAGGGCAGCACGATGACTCTGGTTAACACTGATGCTTCACAGTTCCAGAGACCCAAGTTCAATTCCACCCTTGGGTGACTGTCTGTGTGAGTTGTTTGCACATTCCCAGTGTCTGCTTGGGTTTCCGCTGGGTGCTCCGGTTTCCTCTCACAGTTCAAAGATGTGCAGATTAGATGGATTCGCTGTGAAAAATTGCCCACATAGGTATCTAGAATTGAGCAAGCTAGGTGGATTAGCCATGGGAAATGCAAGGTTACAGGGGTAGGGATAGTAGGGGTGGGATTAGATGGGATGCTGTTTGGATGGTCAGTACAGACTCAATGGCCCATTTCCATACTGTAGGAATTCTATGATTCTACTACATTCCACAAATTAACCAACTCTATCTTCTCACCTGCATGTGTCACAGCTAGCAGGTGGCAATCCACGGACTCTGAGCTCTCAATAACTGCTATGTGAACAATCGGTTTGAACACAGCTCGATCTATGGTTCTGAGAAAAACAAAAGGATCATTGAGAAGAAATAGCAACACTGTATTTCTAAAGCAAGAATATCCCAGAGACTGATGGGATACTCACATCACAAATCCCAGAGTGTTAGAATATGCATCCATCATAAATATCCCAGAAATTACATATAGACACGCAGAAATATCCCAGAAAGTATAAATGCACACACACAGGGATATTCCAAAAAGTATTAGGCATAATGCGCGAATGCCTCATAAAGTGTGAAGGGAGTTCTGCAAGTACAGGTCATTCTGCTATAAAGCCCACTTCATTAACGCGAAATCGCTGTCATGCAACTGACCAATTGGGGACACTGTTTCCATGGTGTATCTATTAAAACGAGTGTTGGCTGTGACTCGATTACATCACCAACACTTTAAGCCCTGCTTCTAAACCATGATTTTTCTATAATGTGGAGTTGCACAAGAACGCAGCCATTGTGTTATAGAAGAACCACCTGTTATAGAGAGTAGAACCCAGAAACACCTCAGTGAAGGGACAGCCTGTTGGAACGGAGATTAGGAGGAATGTTTTCAGCCAAAGGGTGGTGAATCTGTGGAACTCATTGCCACAGAAGGCTATGAACACCAAGTGATTGAGTGTATTGAAGACAGACACAGATAGGTGTGTGTGTGTCTGTGTGAGAGAGGGAGAGAGAGAAATATCCCAGATAGTACATTCACACACACAGGCATATCCCAACAAGGATTTGCACACACATAGGAATACTCAACAGTGTGCACATACATACCAACTCAAATAAACTAGAGAAGGGAGATAAAACAAGTGCAGGTCATTCAGCCTATCAGACTTTGTCATTTAATATGATCAAAGCTCATCATCCACTTCAATGTCTTTTTATCAAATAACAAGGTCATAAAAGAAGGAAAAGGAGGATAACATGGTGAGGTCGGCTCACTAATAAGAGATGAAATGACTAGCAAGATACTAAGAAGTTCAGAGGAACAGAGGAACTTTGTTGTGCTTGACCACAGGCCCTTGGAGGCAACAGGCCAGGTTAATTGAAAAATTAAGACACTTAGAAGATATTTTCCTTTATCAGAGAGAAAGTGAGGACAGCAGATACTGGAGATCAGAGTTGTGATAGGTCAGAGGGGAGTGGATAGGCAGGAAGGAAGATGGACAGGTAGGACAGTTCAAGAGGGTGGTGACAAGTTGGAAGTCTGGATCTGCAATGAGGTGGGGGATGGGGAAATTGGTAAAGTCAACGCTGATGCCATATGGTTGGAGGGTACAAAGATGAGGCATTCTTCCTCCAGTCGATAAAGGCAATGTATGCCTCGTAAGTCAAAGCATACATTATAAGTGCTGGAAGGTTATGCTGAAGTTGTACTGGATTTAGATTAGGCTACAGCTGGACTACTATGTGCAGTTCTGGTCATTACACTGTAGGAAGGGTGTGATTATACTGAGCGGTGTTCAGAAAAGGATCACTGGGATGCTGCCTCGGATGGAGCAGTTTAGCTATGGTCAGAGTCATGTTGCTTTCTTCAGAGCAGAAAAGGCTGATTGAACATAGAACAGCACAGCACAATACAGGCCCTTCAGCCTTCAGTGGTGTGCTGACCTTTTATCCTACTTGAAGGTCAAACTAACCGACATACCCTTCATCGTATTATCATCTATATACCCATCCAAGAGTCGAGTTTAAATCTCCCTCATGTATCTGACTCTACTACAACCAAAGGCAATGCATTCCACACACTGTGCAAAGAACTGACATCTCTCCTAAACCTCCCTCCAATCACCTTAAAATTATGCCCCTTCGTGATAATCATTTCTGCCCTGGGAAAAAGTCTCTGGCTATCCACTCTATGCCTCTCATCATCATGTACACCTTTATCAAGTAATCTCTCATCCTTTTTCACTCCAATGAGAAAAGCCCTTGTTTCCTCAACCTTTCTTCATAAGACATACTTTCCAGTCCAGGCAGCATCCTGGTAAATCTCCTCTGCACCCTGTCTAAACCTTCCACATCCTTCCTATAATGAGGTGACCAGAACTGAACACAATATTCCAAGTGTGGTCTAATCAGGTCTCCACAGAGCTGCAGGGTAACCTCACGGGTTCTTAAACTCAATCTCCCTGAGCATGAAAGCCAACACATCATACAACTTCTGAACAAACCTATCAACTTGGGTGGCAACTTTGAGAGTTCTATGGACATGGACCCCAAGATCCCTCTGGAAAGGGAGCGTACATAAGGTCTAGGCAGCTAAAAACAGTTTGGGCCCTGGAGGAATATCGGAAGAGTAGGACAAGTCTTCAACAAGGAATCAAGTGGGCTAAAAGGGGTCATGAAATAGCTTTAGCGAGCAGAATTAAGGAGAATCCCAATTCATTTTATTCTTATATAAGAAGCAAGAGGGGAACTAGAGAAAGGATTGGTTCACAAAAGGATAAGGAAGGAAGGCTGTGTGTCAAACCTGAGAGAATGGGTGAGATTCTGAATGATTACTTTGCATCAGTGTTCACTGAGGAGAGGGACATGATGAATGTTGAGATTAGAGATAGAAGTTTGATTAGTCTGGATCACGTTGATATAGATAGGGAAGATGTGTTGGGTAGAGGTTATTAAGGTGGACAAACCCCCAGGACCAGAGGATAGACAAGTCCCCCGGGCCTGACGGGATATATCCTAGGATTATGTGGGAAGCAAGAGAGGAAATTGCAGTACCGTTGGCAATGATCTTCTCGTCTTCACTGGCAACGGGGGTGGTACCAGGGGACTGGAGAGTAGCGAATGTTGTGCCCCTGTTCAAAAAAGGGAATAGGGATAACCCCGGGAATTACAGGCCAGTTAGTCGTGTAATCATTCAAAGCAAGACAGCAGCTTTAGAATAGAGAGAGAAAAAAATTACATTTCTTAAGTCACAAAAAAAAAGAAAAATACAATGTGATAATTGAAAGATCTTACTTGTTGATATGAACAACAATTCTGTTTTGTTATTACTCCTTTATTCCCTTATTTAGAATTATTTCTCTTCACTTATTTATCTGATGATTAATATACTTTCCTTATACTCCCTTCGTTAGGAGTTAAGCTTCCCTAATGAAGACGTTAGACTAGAAACATGTTCCCAGACATCCATCAATGCTGTTTCACAGCTAGACCTTGGGAATGTTTGGAAACTGGTTACAATGACTCAGTCAGGTTTTCCTCTCTTCCTTTCAAAATAAAATGCTGTGGCCACTCTGACGTATGTCCTTAAACTAGCTGACTGAGGTTGTGAATAATTTTGTGTGAAATTGCACATCCAAACTCAAAGCCTACCTGGGCATCCATCTACTTTTACAGTTATACAGTCATAGAGTCAGAGATGTACAGCAGAGAAACAGGACCTTCAGTCCAACTTGTCCATGCTGACCTGATATCCTAAATTAATCTAGTCCCATTTTCCAGCACTTGGCCCATATCCCTCCAAACCCTTCCTATTCATATACCCATCCAGATGCCTATTAAATGGTATAATTGTACCAGCCTCCACCACTTCCTCTGGCAGCTCATTCTGTACACATACCACCCTCTGTGTGAAAAAGTTGCTACTTAAGACCCTTTTAAATTTTTCCCCTCTGACTTTAAACCTATGCCCTCTAGTTCTGGACTCCCATACGCAGGGAAAAGACCTTGTCTATTCACTCTATCCATGCCCCTCATGATTTTATAAACCTTCATAGAGTGTTACAAGGGGACATAAATTTAAGGTGAAGGGTGGAAGGTATAGGGGAGATGTCAGGGGTGGGTTCTTTACCCAGAGAGTGGTGGGGGCATGGAATGCGCTGCCCGTGGGAGTGGTAGAGTCGGAATCATTGGCGACCTTTAAGCGGCATTTGGATAGGTACATGGATGGGTACTTAATCTAGGTTAGAAGTTCGGCACAACATCGTGGGCCGAAGGGCCTGTTCTGTGCTGTATTGTTCTATGTTCAATGAATCTATCCTCGGTAGCTGAGGGAGGAGAGCGAGGAAATAGCTGGGGCCCTGACAGATATCTTTGCGGCATCCTTAAATACAGGTGAGGTGGCGGAGGACTGCGAAGTTGCTCATGTTGTCCCCCTGTACAAGAAGGGTAGTAGGGATATTCTGGGTAACTACAGACCAGTGAGCCTGACGTCAGTGGTGGGAAAGTTGCTGGAGAAGGGACTGAGGGATAAGGTCTATCTATATTTGGAAAAGAATGGGCTTATCAGTGATAGGCAACATGGTTTTGTGTCTTACCAACTTAATAGAGTTCTTCGAGGAAGTGATCAAGTTGATTGATGAAGGAAGGGCTGTTGATGTCATATACATGGACTTTAGTAAGGCATTTGATAAGGTTCCCCATGGTAAACTAATAGAGAAAAAGTCAGGATGGTGTGCAGGATGTTCTAGCTAGGTGGATAAGGAACTGGTTGAGCAACAGGAGACAGAGAGTAGTAGTTGAACGTAGTTTCTCGAAATGGAGAAAGGTAACCAGTGGTGTTCCACAGGGGTCAGTGTTGGGGCCACTGTTGTTTGTAATATACATAAATGATCGAGAAGAGGGCACTGCTGGTATGATCAGCAAGTTTGCAGATGACATGAAGATTAGTGGAGTAGCAGAAAGCATTAGGGACTGTCAAAGAATACAGGAGGGTATAGATAGCCTGGAGAGTTGGGCGGAGAAGGAGGAATTCAATCCAGGCAAATGTGAGGTGATGCATTTAGGAAAGTAATTCTAGAGCGAATTATACAATGAACGGAAGAGCCTTGGGAAAAGTTGATGGGCAGAGAGATCTGGGAGTGCAGGTCCATTGTACCCTGAAGGTTGCTGCACAGATGGATAGTCTGGTCAAGAAGGCATATGGTATGCTTGCCTTCATCGGACGGGGTATTGAGTATAAGGGCTGGCAAATCATGTTAAAATTGTACAAGACATTGGTTCAGTCGCATTTAGAATACTGTGTACAGTTCTGATTGCCACATTACCAAAAGGACATGGACACTTTGGAGAGGGTGCTGAGAAGGTTTACGAGGATGTTGCCTGGTATGGAAGGTGCTAGCTATGAAGAGAGGTTGAGTAGGTTAGAATCGTTTTCATTAGAAAAAAGGAGATTGAGGGGGGAGATTGAGGTTTACAAAATCATGCATGGTATAGGCAGGGTGGATAGAAATAAGCTTTTTCCCAGGGTGAAGGATTCCATCACGAGAGGTCATGCTTTCAAGGTGAGAGGTGAAAAGTTTAAGGGGGATATACACGGCAAGAGGGTGGTGGTCGTTTGGAACGTGTTGCCAGCAGATGTGGTAGAGGCAGACACGATAGATTCATTTCAGATGCATCTGGACAGATGCATGAGTAGGTGGAGAGCAGAGGGATACAGATGCTTAGGAATTGGGCAACAGGTTTAGACAATAGATTTGGATCGGCTCAGGTTTGGAGGGCCAAAGGGCCTGTTCCTGGGCTGTAAATTTTCTTTGTTCTCCATACTGCCAAGAAACCTGCCTTTAACCCTGTATTATGCATTCAAATTCGACTTTCCAAAGTGAATCACTTCACACTTTTCCAGGTTCAACTCCATCTGCCACTTCTCAGCCCAGTTCTACATCCTGTCAATGTCCCACTGCAACCTACAACAGCCCTCCACACTATCCACAACTCCACCAACCTTCATGTCATCGGCAAACTTACGAACCCACCCGTCTACTTCCTCACCCAAGTCATTTACAAAAGTCACAAACAGCAGAGGTCCCAGAACAGATCCCTGCAGAACACGACTGGTCACCGAGCTCCAGGCTGGACACTTGCCATCTACTACCACCCTCTGTCTTCTATTGGCTAGTCAATTCTGTATCCAGACACGAGCTGAAAATGTGTTGCTGGAAAGGCGCAGCAGGTCAGGCAGCATCGAGGGAACAGGAGAATCGACATTTCGGGCATAAGCCCTTCTTCAGGAATAAGGAAAGTTTGTCCAGCAGGCTAAGATAAAAGGTAGGGAGGAGGAACTTAGGGGAGGGGCGTCGGAAATGCAATAGGTGGAAAGAGGTCAAGGTGAGGGTGATAGGTCAGACTGGGGTGGGGGCGGAGAGGTCAGGAAGAAGATTGCAGGTTAGGAAGGCGGTGCTGAGTTCGATGGATTTGACTGAGACAAGGTGGGGGGAGGGGAAATGAGGAAACTGGTGAAATCCGAGTTCATCCCTTGTGGTTGGAGGGTTCCTAGGCGGAAGATGAGGTGCTCTTCCTCCAACCATCGTGTTGTTGTAGTCTGGCGATTTGGAAGAATACTGAAACAAACTATTAAGCACCTTCCCTACCTCCTCAGACTCCAGGCACAAGTTCCCTCCACTATACCTGATCAGCTTACTCTCATTCTGGCCATCCTCTTGCTCCTAAGTGTAGAATGCCTTCGGGTTTTCCTTAATTCCACCTGCTAAAGTTTGTTCATGCCCCCTTCTAGCTCTCCTAAGTGCATTCTTCAGTTCCTTCCTGGTTACCTTGTAACTCTTTAGAGCCCTGACTGATCCTTGCCTCCACAAGCTTCCTTCTTGCTCTTGACTAGATGTTCCACATCCTTTGCCATCTAAGGTTCCTTCATCATAGAACATAGAACAATACAGCACAGAACAGGCCCTTCGGCCCACGATGTGGTGCCGAACATTTGTCCTAGCTTAAGCACCCATCCATGTACCTATCCAATTGCCGCTTAAAGGTCATCCTCCTATCCCGTCCTGGCATCAGTGGGACAAACCTATCCAGCATTACCAGCAAGTGTTCCCTAAACTACTTCCAAATTTCTGTTGTGCATTTCCCTGAGCACATCTGTTCCCAATTTAGGTGCCCAGTTCCTGCCTAATAGCATTGTAATTCCCCCTCCCCCACATTAAATACTTTAGCACATTGCCTGCTCCTATCCCTCTCCATCACTATAGTAAAGGTCAGGGAGTTATGATCATGATCATCCAAATGCTCTCCCAACAAGAGACTGGACACCGGGTCTGGTTCGTTGCCAAGCACCAAATCCAGTATGGTCTCCCCTCGACTTGGTCTTCCTATATACTGAGTCAGGAATTCTTTCTGGACACACCTGACAAAAACTGCACCATTCAAAGGTGGACACAGTTAAAAATCTCACATCAGTTTATAGACCAACAGGTTTATTTTGAAGTACAAGCTTTGGGAGCACTGCTCCTTCGTCAGGTAGCTAATAGGTCAGGATCATAGGACACAGAATTTATAGTAAAAGATCAAAGTGTCAGACAACTGATGCCATGTACCGAACAAACCTAGATGCCATTAGGTCTTCAATCACTTAGAATGGGAATGCAGGTTTTGATTGATTAATCTGTAAATCCCAGAACTTCTTTCAAGTCACAGTCCCGAGTTAACTAATGTTTCATCAGTAAAACCAAAAAGGGTGACATCTCAGCTCAGACAATGCATTAAAGGTGCGAGGTTAGAGTCTGTCTGTATCCCAAAGTTGAGTTGGACTGGTTCAATTTCCAAAGTAGGAATTTATAAAATGTCACATTTTATGAGGGAACAAGGTTTGTGTGTGTGCGAGGGGGAGTGAGATCATATGTGTGTACACGGACTTGTTAGAGTGTGTGCACGAGTGTGACGGAATATATGTCTGTGCGAGGGTATGTAGGAGTGTGATCATGTGTAAAGAGTGTGTGTATGTGTGTTTGTGTGTGAGAGTGTTTATAGTATTGTGGGGTCAGCTGAAGTGTGGCATGAACCCAAGATCCCAGTTGAGGCCATCCTCATGGGTACCAAACTTGGCTATCTCTCAGAGCACAGCACTCTCTCAGCACTGTCTGGCACTTCGGCATTCCCTCAATACTTCTCTGTTTTACATGTTCAAGTGTTACAATGGCAATTGAAACCAAAGGATTTTGACCACTCTACCATGGCTTATAATGTTCCACATTGCACATGGAGTGCTTGTGACGCCCACCACCTTTCAAAATTTTTATTAAAAAGCACACTCAGTGCAGACAATGCATTACACAGAACAGACATGAGCTCAGAGTTGATACCATCAGAATTTTCACTCACCGGGCTATGTTACCTGCTGCAGAGACTATGGAATTCTGGGATAAGGAAGCCACTCTGCCCATTCCCTGGCCATCAGCACCTAAGTCACACACCTGAAAATCAGAGAGAACCTATCACCACCACCAACTAGTAAAATAGAAGGCACATAGTCAAACAGGTGACCTGCATTAGAAACAAACAGATCCCTTTTAACAGCAGTTTCCTCAGATGACAAAGGAGATTTATAAAAATTAGACAGAAAGAGGGGTTATGACAGGTGTGAAGCAAAATAAGTAATTGAGAATCAACAGAAGTATCTCTGCTTTTTTTTGGGGGGGGTGATAAAGCAAATCAAAGAAGCAAACAGAAACTATGAGAAAAGTCTAACAGCTGACAGAAAAGGGAATCCCAAAAGTTTTAACAGGCATCTAAACAAAGAGAAAGCTAAAAGAGGAGTTAGGCAGATTGGACCAAAAAAGGGATTTATACATGGAGGCAGCATGTATAACTGAAGTGTGAAATGAATATTTTGTACCCATCTTTATAGAAGAGGACCTCAGCCATGGTGCACAAGGGGAAACTCTCACTCAAAGGGTTCAAAAATCAATAAAGTAGTCATCGTGGATCGACTGCTGGTACTGAAGCTTGACAAGGCATAGAGATCAGCTGACATCGTCCAAGGTTTTTGAACAAAGTGAGGGTAGAAATTGCAGGGTCATTGGGCACAATCTTGCAGCCTTCCATGGATTCAGGGGGCTGCCATAACTGGCAAACTGACAACATTACAGCCTTATTCAAAAAGATTCTAAGACCATTCCTGGCAATTCCAGACCAGTAACTTTAACTTCAGTGGCGAGGAAGCTTTCAGAAACAACTATTTTGGACAGAATTAGTATTCACATGGAAAAAGGAAGGTTGATTAGGAAGATTCACATGAATTTCTAAACTGAAAGCTTTGTTCAACTAAATTCTTGGAGTGTTTGTGATGAGATAACAAAGAAGCTTGATGCAAATGATCTGGATCTTGGTGTGCAGGGGACAATTTTCAATTTTTCAGATGACACTAAACATGAAAGAGTTGTAAATTGTGAGGAGAGTGCAGAACTCCCAAAGGATATTGACATGTTCGTGGAACAGGTTGATAGATGGCCGATGGGGCTCTGTGCAGACAAGTGTGGAATGATGCAATATGGTACGAAGAAGATTAAACGACAACGTAAAAAGTGGGTATATTTATAAAAGTTTGCAGGATTTCAGGAACCAGAGTGTATATATGCACAGATTATTGAAGGTGGCAGCACAGATGGAGAGAGCAGTAAATAAAGCATATAGTGTTCTTAGCTTTATGAATGGGGCACATAAGAGCAAGGGGATAATGTTGAATTTGCACAAGACACTTGTTAGGCTTCTGCTGTAATATTGTGCAATTGTGGGCGCCACATTACAGAAAGGATGCAAATGTATTGGAAAGGGTACAGAAACAATATGCAAGAATGGTTCCAGGAATGGTTCAGTGAATAGCATCGACTGAAGAGTTAGGAATGTTCTCTGTGGAGAGAAGGCACCTGTGGGGAAATTTGATTGATGTTGTCAACATCACGAGGGAGCTGGATAAGCAGATAGGGAGAAGGTGTTCCTGCTCAGAAAAGGAAGAGGGCACAGATGAAAGTGATGTACAAACAAAGCGAAGGTGATGCAAGAAAATAACTTTTTCACACAGGGAATAGTTAAGACATTGATGAAGGCAGGTTCCATTGAGGCATCCAAGAAGGCATTGGATAATTATTTAGATAGTGATGGAGCACATGGCTATTGGAGACTAGCACTAAGTAATAATGCTGGTTTGAAGAGCCAGTACAGGTACTGAGTGGAAAGGTGCTTGTTGCATCGGAACAATTCTATGATTATGTGATACAACAGAAACAATGCAGAATGGCAGAGATAATCACACGAAGGAGAATTATCAAAACGTCTGCAAGCATTTCAGTGCTGACCAATTGGCAGTCACGAGTGGATCGAGAAGGGCAGCCTGAAGAGTAATCAGGCTTTTTCGATCATGATGAGACTGCAAATAGGTGTCAGTGTCACACAGCAACTGGATGTTAGCTGCACTGCGATGAAGCAAAGGATGTCAAGATTATGCAGTGAATGGGTGCAGTGTCACTGTAACGTAGCAATTGGTTGTCAGTGTAATCATAACACAAAAAGACCTACCTGTAGCACACCCTTTTCTGAGCGTGTGTACAAGATGCTCCTCGAGTTGTCAATGGCAATCTGAACAATTGGGTCTGGGTGAAAAATACGGAAACCATTAGCAAATGACATGGAAAGACAAAACAAAGGGCGAAGCAAGCCACTCAGTCTAGCTAATCCACTATTGACAAATCGAAAAATAAATCATCTGATTCCTCTGGAATCGCACTCTGCACGTCAAGTGTCAATGTCACTTCCAATGTCATAATCGTCTTACTAAAATCTGGCAGTTTGTGCCAAATTCAGGAGAACTGGTCCACAGACCAGTGAAGCAGCCACTGCACAGGGAGGCAACAGCCTAGTGGTATCACCACTAAGCTATTCATCCAGAGACCCAGGTAATGTTCTGAGGCCCTGCATTTGAATGTCGCCAGAGCAGACTGAAACCTGGAATTGAGGGTCCAATGATGTTGATTGCTACAAGAAACTTCCTGGATCAGTAAAATCCTTTAGAGAAGGGAGTCTGCTGTCCTTAATTAAATTAAACAAAGATACTGGCGATCTGAAACAAACAAAAACTGAAAATGCTAGAAAATCTCAGACAAAGCAGATGTGACATTTTAAGACCAGTGACTCTTCTTCAGAATTGACAGCAACTAGGAAACAGCTGATAATGGGGTGGGAAGCGTGTGGGCCAGTGTGTGTGTTATGGGGTGGAAACAGAGTCCGGAGATGAAGAGAAAAAGGTTCGGCAGTCAAAGGGATTGTTGATAGTAAGGCAGAGAAGAAAAGAAGCTAGGCAGGTGATAATAGGGACAATGAGTGGATGAAAATGGACTGCCTATGCTGAAAGCAACTCAATTTCACTACAAGACCTGTGGTAAGAAGTTGGTCAAAGATGTGGAGGAGATGTTACAGTTCTAAATTGATTTAACTCCTGAAGGTTCCAAAGTTCCCGAAGCAGAATATGAGGTGTTGTTCTTCCAGCTTGTGTTAAGACTCTCTTAAGCACTGTATTTGGACTCGGACAGAAATGCTGGGCAGTGGAGCACAGTGTTAGGTCGAAGCTGCAGGCAACTGGAAGTCTCGAGTCACTCTTGCAGAAATAGGTGTTTCATGTCTTCAATGTACAGGAGGTCCCATTGTGAGCATAACTTCACTCACCCTTCCCTTCCTACTTTGACTTAGTTATTTTACAATGTGTCACCTGCTGCTTAATAAATTTACAAAATACTTCCTAATAGCAGATTCTGACCAGCCAATGAGTTTTGTTGGGAGTCACTTTTTTTTCCCCCAAACAACGGCAGGTGTCCCTTGAGGCAAAGTATCAGCATGGACAGGGTTGGAAAGACTGACATTCTGAACTTTTACCTTCTTGCTTTTTCTAATTCATTCCTATGGCCCACAATGATGGACTACCTGTTTCTTTACTTGTCTCATTTTTTTTTTGTTTCCAAAGAATTTGATCTATAACAAAAGCACAGCAGGTCAGGCAGCACCCGAGGAGCAGGAAAATCAATGTTTCGGGCAAAAGCCCTTCATCAGGAATGAAGGCAGAGAGCCTTCAGGGTGCAGAGATAAATGGGGGGAGTGAGGCTGGGGAGAAGGTAGCAAAGAGTACAATGTACCTAGTACAGAGTACCTTTGTAACTAAGATGGCACTGTAATGCGGCGACAATAGACAATAGGTGCAGGAGTAGGCCATTCTGCCCTTCGAGCCAGCACCACCATTCATTATGATCATGGCTGATCATCCTCAATCAGTATCCTGTTCCGGCCTTATCTCCATAACCCTTGATTCCACTATCCTTCGAGAGCTCTATCCAACTAACATGTATCCAGCAATGTCCATATGCCCAGTTATGCCCTGAACACAGAAAAGAGGAAAAATCTAACCCAGTCAATTACCACTCCATCAGTCTATTCTTGATCATTGTTAAAGTGATGGAAGGAGTCATCAACAGTGCTATCAAGCAGCAGCTGTTCAGCAAGTATCTAGTCTGATGCCCAGTTGGGGTTCTCCCAGGGCCACTCAGCTCCTGACCTCATTCCAGACTTGGTTGAAACACGGACAGAAGAGCTGAATTCCACAGGGGATGTGAGAGTGACAGCCCTTGACATCCAAGCCAAATTTGACAGACATCAAAGAGGCTGCACAGAATTGGGAATCAGGGGAAAACTCTCCACTGATTGAAGTCATAATTGGTAGTTTGGAAGATGGTTGTGGCTGTTGGAGGTCAGCCATCTCAGGTCCAGGACATCTCTGCAGAGTTCCTCGGGTTAATGTCCTCCACCCAACTTCAGCTGGTTCAATGACATAATTTCAGAAGTGGGGAAGTTGGCTAATGTACAATATTCAGCACTGTTTGCAACTCCTCAGATACTAAAGCAGTCTATGTCCAACTGGCACGAGAGGCTGAAAAGTGCCAAGTAACATTCGTGCCTTCCAAGTACCAGGAAATGGCCTTCTCCAACAACAGAGAATCCAACCATCATCCCTTGACATTCAATGGCATTATCATCATTGATAGTGAGGCATTCAATGTCCTCTGCATTACTATTGACCAGAAACTGAATTAGACTACACCACAAGAGCAAGTCAGGGGTGAGGAATCCTACAGCAAGCACCTCTTCCTTTGAATCCTCAAAGCCTATAAGGCACAAGTCATTCACAAACAATATGGATAAGTCAGATGAATGGCAGATGAAGTTTAACTTGGATATCTATTTTAGTTGGAAGAATAAATAGGCAAACTATCTGAATAACAACAGAAGCTTCTGTTTTTGCTATCTGAAGAGAAAAAGCCCAGTGAGGACAAATGTAGGTCCCTTACAGTTAGAATCAGTTGAATTCATAAAACTTTGGATCTGTCTTCACTAAGGGGGACACAAATGACCTTCTGGAACTCCTTGGGGACAGATGGTCAAGCTTGAAGGAGGAACTGAAGGAAATCCTTATTATTCAGAAATAAAGTGATGTTACATCTCTACAAATCATTGGTCAGCGCACATCTGGGGTATTATGTTCAGCTCTGGGCATTTTATTCAAGGAAGGATGAAGCAGCCCTAGAGAGAGTTCAAAGATGATTTGTTCGAATGATGTCAGGAATGAAGGATTTTAGATACAATGAAAAATTAGAGAAATTGGGCTTACTCTCTTTACAGCAGAGAAGATTAAGAGGTGACCTTAATGAGATGTTCAAAGTTATGAACAATTTTGACTGGGGAAAGGAGAACAACCTGTTTCCACCAGTTGGCATGTCAGTAATTAAGCGGCAATTTCAAGACTACCAGCAAGACAGCAAGGAATGAGATGAAGAAGAACTTATTTTCCCAGAGTTGTTAGGATTTGGAATGCGCTGCCTGGAAGAGTGGGAGAGGCGGATTCCATAGGATTTGAAAGGAGAACTGAATATGTATTTGAAAGTGATGAATTTAGAGTGCAACAGAGATTGTGCTAGAGAATGGTACAAACTGGAGAACTCTTTCAGGAGCTGACACAGACAAATTGGGCTGAATAGCCTCTTTGTGGACAGTAAATTCTATGATTTCATGTAACGTAGTTGCTGTTTACACTCTACTTACTTCATTATGGGATGCTGGCTTCAGTGGCTGAGCCAGTGGTTTTCACTGGTACTCGAGTGACACTGGGTCAAAATGCCTCCCAAATTATATTGGGAGGAATAAATAAAATGCAGCAATTGAGAATCACAAAGGGCAGCTAGGGATGGGAAATGAACACTGTTCCAGCCAGCAAAGCCTCATCCTCAGAATGAAGAAAATGATAAGAAAACTAATGGCTGTTTCTCAGGTTGGAATAAAGTTTAGAAGGATAGAAGGAGAGTAGAATGAGGGGTGATCGTTCAAAAACCTTTAAGATTCTGACAGGACAAGACAGGATAAATGCAGGAAGGATGTTTCCAATAACCGAGGAGTCCAGAAGTAGGGGTCACAGTCTAAAGATACAGGGATGAGGAGAAATTTCTTCACCCAGAGAGTTCGGAGTCTGGGGAATTCTCTACCACAGAAAGCAGTTGAGACACAAATTCACAATGCTTTCAAGGAGGAGTTATAGTCCTTTTGGCTAAAGGGATCCAAGGGTATGGGGGAACCAGGTACTTGGTCAAACAATCATGATCATTATTAACTGCTACTTTCTTGGAAAATTTATACGCCCCTTGCTGAGTTCCAATACAAACTCTAACATTCCTTCTTAACTCGGTCGGGCCATCTTTCCCATTTTATTTTTGTGCTCAACAGGAATGAGCAATTAGTACAGTTCCTCTATATGCCTTTTAAATGTTTGCCATTGCCTGTTCACCATCATCTTCAAGTAATGCTCTTCAATCCATCACAGCCAACTCACATCACACACCATCACAGTTTCCTTTATTTAGATTCAGGACCCTCTTCTCAGAATCAACTATATTAACTCAATTTTCATGGAAAATTCTACATTCTGCTCACTTTTCCCCCCCCCAAAGGGTCTTGGACAGCTAGCTTGTCAATTATTCTTTTCTCATTTCACAGCACTCAGGGCGGCATGTTTTCTGGTTGGTTCTTCAAAGTATTGGTTCAGAAAACCATCCTGTCCACATTTTAGGAATTCCTCCTCAACGGCACTGGTACGGATTTGGTTTGTCCAAACAATATGTAGATCATTTTTCAGACTGGAGACAGATAACTAGTGATTTCCACAGAGATCAGTCTTAGGTCCCCTGTTGTTTGCAGTATATATAAGTGATCTGGAGGAAAATATGAGTGGTCTGATTAGTAAGTTTGCAGGAGACTCAAACATTGGTGGAATTGTTGCCCGTGCTGACAACTAAAAGGATACAACAGAATATAGATAGATTAGCGACTTGGGCACAGAAGTAGCGGATGGAGTTTAATCCAGATAAATGCAATGTGATGCATTTGAATATCATTTGTGAATTATACTGTAAATGGCAGAACCCTTAGGAACGTTAATATACAGACAGATCTGGGCATGCAGCTACACGGGTTCCCTAAAAGTGGCCACACAGGTGGCCAAGGTGATCAAGAAGGTATATGGCACGCTTGCCTTCATTGGCAGGAGCATGGAGTACAAGAGTTCATAGAATCATAGAATCCCAACAGTGAGAAAACAGGCCCTTTGGCCCAACAAGTCCACACCAACCCGCCGAAGAGCAACCCCACCCAGACTCATTCCACTGCCCTATTATCCAACATTTCCCCTGCCTAATGCACCTACACCTAACCTACATATCCCTGAAGACGATGGGGCATGGCCAATCGTCTAACTTGCACATCTTGGAATTGTTGGAGGAAACTCGAGCATCCTGAGAAAGCCCACGTAGACACAAGGAGAATGTTCAAGCTCCACACAGACAGTTGCCAGAGGCTGGAATTGAATGTAGGTCCCTGATGCTGTGAGACAGCAGTGCTAATCACTGAGCCATCATGCCGTCCATGTTGTAATCTATATAAAACCCCTTGTTCGGCTGCATTTACAATACTGTGCGCAGTTTTGGTCACCACACTTCCAGAAGGATATGGAAGCTTTGGGGAGAATGCAGAGAAGGTTCACCAGGATGTTGCCTGGTCTGGAGGGCACAGGCTTTGAGGAAAGGTTAAAAAGACAAGGATTGATTTCACTGGGAAGAGAGGAGTGAGACAAGACCTGTCAGAGGTCGACAAAGTTATGAGAGGCCTAGATAAGATGAATAGTCAGAGGCTTTTTCCCAGGGTTGAAGTTTCAATTACAAGGGGGCACAGGTGCAAGGTGAGAGGGACAAAGTTTAAGGGTGACAAGCGAGGGAAGTTTTTCACACAGAGTGGTAGGAGTCTGGAAGGCACTGCCAGAAGAGGTGGTGGAGTTAAGCACATTGGCAACATTTCAGAGATATCTGGATGGTTTCGCTCTTTTATTCAAGTCAACGACAATTACTGTGTCTTTCTTGTGCCACTATATTCCTATTTAATGCCTTCCCCGATATTATGACAACAGTTTGAACAATCTATATGCAACATCTATTATCACTTTCTGCCCCAAGGTTTCTAAGTTCCAACCACACAGATGTTACTTCACTGGAGCTGATACTCTTCCTCACTATTCTGTGAAGTGCCTTCTTTTGCCAACAGTGTTGTCGCACCTCTCCTCTTTTCTGTCCATCTTTGCTAACAACTAAATACATTTGGATAATCAGTTCCAATCCCTGGCTACCCAACAGCCTTGTCTCCGTTTTCTCAATCATACCAGATCTGTTTCTATCTATTTGTGGAAGTACTTCAGTTTTTTTTATCATGAAATTCTTTTTTAATTAATTCAGAGATTGTGGACATTGCTGGCTAATCCAGTATTTATTGCCCAGAGGGCAGTTAAGAGTCAACCACATTTCTGTGGGTCACAGGTAAACCAGACCAGATGAGGCCAGCAATTTTCTTCCTTAAAGGACATTACGTGAAACAGATGGGTTTTTCTGAATGCTTCATGCACTAAAGCTTTCTATATTAAGGCTGGTCTTCAACATTGTTAAATTCACTTGTATTATTTTGTATAGTGGCCATGATGTACACCTTAGTATGCAAGCAACAACTACAGAATTTGCAGATGATGCAAAACTCAGAAACACCGTGAGCTGTGAGGAGGACAGTGTAGAACTTCAAAAGGACAGAGACAAGTTGACAAAGGGATCAGAAAGGTGGCAGATGAACTTCAACGGGGAGAAGTTGAGATGATGCATTTTATAACAAAGACAGACATATTAAAAAATGGGGTACAAAGCTCAAGGGGCTGCTGGAGCACAGGACCTGTGTGTATTTACGTATAGGTCACTGACCAAGGCAAGTGCAGAGAGCAATTAATACAGTATGAAGTGTGCTGAGCTTTATTCTGAAGTAAAAAAAGCAAGGAAGTTATGCTGAACTATGCAGGACACTTGTTAGACCTCAGCTGGAGCACGATGTATCCTAGTGGCACAGTAAAGTAAGGGTGTTAACACATTGGAGTGAATGCAATACAGAGTCAGGTGAGATATTCAAAAGGACATCAGCTGATTATTTAAATTGACGCAATGGACAAGGGTAGGGGAAAAAGTCAGGAGAGTGGCATTAAATCATAAAGCAACATGGGTGACCACCAGACAGAGCATGAGGGCTAAGCAGGCAATGCAGGAATCTCCTGTGGCTTTTCCCCTGCAGAACAGATACACTGTTGTTGACACTGTTGAGGGGAATGGATAACAGCAGCAGCCAAATTCATGGCACCATGGTTGGTTCTGCTGCAAAGGGAGGGAAAGATAGGCACAGAAATGCTATAGTCATAGGGGATTCAATCACAAGGGGAAACGATAGGCATATCTGTGGCTGCAAACGAGAGTCCAGGATGGTGTGTTGCCTCTCCTCTCTTGTTTCTAACTTCAGCCCATACCACCTCAGTAGACGAGTCCTTGTTAAAAGTTCTTTCAGCCACCGTTATACTATCCTTAACTAACAAGGCCACACCTCCCCTCTTTTACTGCCTTGCCTGTTCTTAATGAAAGATCTAAACCCTGGAACCTGCAACATCCATTCCTCACCCTTATTTCGGAAACTTCTGGCATTGAAGTAGACACACTTCAAACCAGTTTGTTGTCTGCCAGCACATTTCTGTGACCGTTAAATCCTGTCCACGCCCACAGAAAATGAGGAAGAAAGTTGAAATGTAGAACCTCAAAAGGTAGTTATCACAGGATTACTATAGTATCACGAGCTCATCAGGGTAGAAACAGCAGGATATATCGGATGAACCTGTGGCTGAAAAGATGGTGCAAGGGGAAGGGCATTCACATCTGTAGGGCATTCAGGTCTGTTCTGGGGCAGGTGAGACATATACAAACTGGACAGGTGACACCCGAGCATGAGTGGGACTGATGTCCTTTGGAGGATATTTGGTACAGTGGTTGGGGAGGGTTTAAACTAGTGCGGCAGGGGGAGGGTAGGCTAGCAGATGCAGAAATTGAGGGAGAGGTAGAAACCAGTGCACACATTACTAAAAACAAGAGCATGCAGGGAAACGGTGCTGCAAACAGCAAAGGAAGCAGTTAGAAATACATGTGCTTCAATACAAGAAGTATAGTAGGCAAGGTAGATTAGCTTAGCTTTGGTTAGTATTTGGAACAAGACAGTACTGTGATTAGAGATTTGGCTGAAAGAGGGACAAGAGCTGAAAATGTGTTGCTGGAAAAGCGCAGCAGGTCAGGCAGCATCCAAGGAACAGGGTGTGTCCAGCAGGCTAAGATAAAAGGTAGGGAGGAGGGACTTGTGGGAGGAGCGTTGGAAATGCGATAGATGGAAGGAGGTCAAGGTGAGGCCGGAGTGGGGTGGGGGCGGAGAGGTCAGGAAGAAGATTGCAGGTTAGGAAGGCGGTGCTGAATTCGAGGGATTTGACTGAGACAAGGTGGGGGGAGGGGAAATGAGGAAACTGGAGAAATCTGAGTTCTGCATCTGCAGTCCTCACTTTCTCCGGAAAGAGGGACAAGACTGGCAGCTGAATGTGTCAGGTTTTAGATGTTTCAGATGTGATAGAAAGTGAGGTAAAAGAGGTGGGGGAGTTGCATTACTGGTAAAGGACTATCTCACAGTTATATTGAGGGAGGATACATTAGAGGACTCGTGCAACGAGACAGTATGGGTAGAACTTGGGAATGGGAAAAGGTGAAATTACAATGCTGGGGTATACCACAGGCCTCCCATCAGCCAGCAGGAAATACAGGAGAGAATCTGTAGATAGATTTTGGAAAGATGTAAAATCAGCTGGGTTGTTGTGGTGGGTAATTTTTAACTCCCCCTATATTGACTCAGATTCACTATGTGCTCGGGCTTGGAATTTGTAGAGACCAATTCAGGAGGGACTCTGGACACAATACCTAAACAGTCCAACGAGGGAAGGAGTTATACTGGACCTGGTGTTGGGAAATAGGCCCTGCAAGGTGAGTGAAGTTTCAGTGGAGGAGCATTTCGGGGGGAGTGAGCACAATAACGTGAGTTTTAAGATACTCACAGATAAGGATAAAAGCAATCCTCAGGTGAAGGTGTTAAACTGGGGGAAGGCAAACCACAACAATATTGGGCAGGAAGAGGAGAATCTTGATTGGAGGCTGTTGCTTGAGGGTAAATCCATATCAGACATTGGGGAGTACTTAAATCAGCAGTTGATAAAGGGTGCCTGAGAGAATGAAGGATACGTATGGCAGATTAACTGAACCTTATATGACCAGTAACGCTATGAACTTGGTCAGAGAGAAAAAAGAAGCATATGTAAGGTCAAAGAGGATGGAAACTGGTGAAGTGCTTAAAGTAGACAAGGAAAGTAGGAACAAACTTAATTAGAAGGGCTAAAAGGCATCAGGAAAATTGTTAGTAAACAGGATTAAAGAGAATCCCAAGGTATTTTATACAGATATAAAAAGCAAGATGGTTGCCAGGGAAAGGGCTGGCCCATTCAAGGACAAAGGAGATCATCTATGTGTGGAGCCAGAAGAGGTAGGTGAGGTCCGAAGTGAATAAGGATAGCAAAGATGATTCTCGATAGGAGTGAGAGAGGCAGGGTGGTTGTCACGGGGGACTTCAACTTTCCAAATATTGACTGGGATCACTACAGTACGAGTACTATAGATGGGTCAAGTTTCTGTCCAGTGTGTGCAGGAGTGTTTCCTGACACAGTATGTAGACAGGCCTACAAGGGGCGAAGCCACATTAGATTTAGTGTTGGATAACAAGCCTGGCCAGGTGTTAGATTTGGAAGTAGGTGAGCACTTTGGAGACAGCGATCACAATTCTGTCAGGTTTACTTGAGTGATGGAAAGCGATGGGTGTACTCCACTGAGCAAGAGTTACAGCTGGGGGAAGGGAAATTACGATGCAATTAGGAAAGATTTAGGAAGCGTAGAATGGGGAAGGAAACTGCAGGGGATGAGCACATTAAAAATGTGGAACTTATTCAAGGAAAAGCTCGTGTGTGTCCTAGATAAGTATGTACCTGTCAGGCAGAGAGGAAGATATAGAACGCGTGAGCTGCGGTTTACTAAGGAAGTGGAATCCCTGGTCAAGAAGAAGGAGGCGGCTGATGTTAGGACAAAATGTGAAAACTCAGTTAGGGCGCTTGAGGGCTACAAGGAAGTCAGGAAAGACCTAAAAAGAGAGCTCATAAGAGGCAGGAGGCGACATGAGAAGTTGTTTACGGATAGGATCAGGGTAAACCCTAAGGCTTTCCATACGTATGTCAGGAATAAAAAAATGACGAGAGTTAAATTAGGGCCAATCAAGGATAATAGTGGGAAGTTGTGTGTGGACTCAGAGGAGATAGGGGAAGCACTAAATAAATATTTTTCAACAGTGTTCACTATAGAAAACGAAAATGTTGGCGAGGAAGATACAGAGATACTTGCATCTAGACTAGAAGAGATTGAGGATTAGTGGTGCTGGAAGAGCACAGCAGTTCAGGCAGCATCCAAGGAGCTTCGAAATCGACATTTCAGGCAAAAGCCCTTCATCAGGAAGGGCTTTTGCCTGAAACGTCAATTTCAAAGCTCCTTGGATGCTGCCTGAACTGCTGTGCTCTTCCAGCACCACTAATCCTCAATCTCTTCTAGTCTAGATGCAAGT
>NC_057711.1:83496-91303 GCF_004010195.1 Chiloscyllium plagiosum | reverse complement strand
CTTTTTCCAAGTATGGGGACGGCAAACACGAGGGGACACAACTTTAAAGTGAGGGGAGATAGGTATAAGACAGATGTCAGAGGTAGTTTCTTTACTCAGAGAGTAGTAAGGGCATGGAATGCTTTGCCTGCAACAGTAGTAGATTTGCCAAGTTTAAGTGCATTTAAGTCGTCATTGGACAGGCATATGGACATACATGGAATAGTGCAGGTGGGATGGGCTTCAGATTAGTATGACAGGGCGGCGCAGCATCGAGGGCCGAAGGGCCTGTACTGTGCTGTAATGTTCTATGTTAATACTTTGTGTCGGTATTCACCAAGAGAAGGTAGAGTATGGTCTCAGGGAAGAGAGCGTTGAGTTTCTAAGACAAGTTGCTATTAAAAAAGAAGAGGTGCTGTCTGTCTTAAAATGTATTAAGATAGTTAAGTCCCTTGGTCCTGTTGGGATCTATCCCAGTATATTGAGGAAGGCATAAAAACACATTACTTCACAGACACCGTTGCATCCATGATGGCCACAGGTGAGGTCCCAGAGGACAGGAGAATTCTCAATGTTGGCCCATTGTTTAAAAAGGTTAGCAGGGATAATCTGAGAAATTATAGGCCTGTGAGACGCTCAGTGGTGGTGAAATTATTAGAAAAGATTCTCAGGGACAAGGTCTGTACGCATTTCGAAGTGAGTTGACTTATTAGCGATAGACAACATGGTTTGTGCAGGGGACGTCGTGCCTCACTAACGATCAAGTTTTGTGGAGGTGATGAAGACGACTGAAGAAGTAAAAGTGGCTGTTCTTGTCTACATGGACTTCAGTAAAGCCTTCGACAGGTCTCTCATGGCAGATTATAAAAAAGATGAAGTCACCTGGTATCGAGGTGAGCTGGCAAGATGGATACAGAACTGGTTTAGTGATAGGAGACAGAAAATAACAGTGGAAGGATGCTTTTTGGAATGGAGGGTTTATAGAGTCATAGAGATGCACAGCACAGAAACAGACTCTTTGGTTCAACTTGTCCATGCCAACCAGATATCCTGAGGTAATCTAGACCCATTTGCCAGCACCTGGCCCATACCCCTCTAAACCCTACCTATTTCATATACCCATCCAGATGTCTTTTAAATACCGTAATTGTACCAGTTGCCACCACTTCCTATGGCAGTTCATTCCATCTACACATCACCCTCTGCGTGAAAAAGTTGCCCCTTTGGTGTCCTTTTTATATCTGTTCCTTCTGTTCCTTTGTAGGCGGCACGGTGGCACAGTGGTTAGCACTGCTGCCTCACAGCGCCAGAGACCCGGGTTCAATTCCCGCCTCAGGCAACTGACTGTGTGGAGTTTGCACGTTCTCGCTGTGTCTGCGTGGGTTTCCTCCGGGTGCTCCGGTTTCCTCCCACAGTCCAAAGATGTGCAGGTCAGTTGAATTGGCCGTGCTAAATTGCCCTAGTGTTAGGTAAGGGGTAAATGTAGGGGTATGGGTGGGTTGCGCTTCGGCGGGTCGGTGTGGATTTGTTGGGCCGAAGGGCCTGTTTCCACACAGTAATGTAATCTAATTCTCACCCGAAACCTATGTCCTTTAGTTCTGGACTCCACCGGGGAAAAGAACTTGCCTATTTATCCTATCCATGTCCCTCACGATTTTATAAACCTCTACAAGGTCACCCCTCAGCCTCCAATGCTCCAGGGAAAATAGTCCCACCCTTTCAGCCTCTCCCTGTAGCTTAAATCCTCCAACCCTGGCAACATCATTGTAAATCTTCTCTGAAACCTTTCAACTTTCACAACATCCCTCTGATAGGAAGGAGACCAGAATTGCACGCAATATTCCAACAGTAGCCTAACCAATGTCCTAAACTACCACAACACGACCTCCCCCAACTCCTATACTCAATGCTCTGACCAATAAAGGAAAGTATACCAAACAACTTCTTCACTACCCTTTCTACCTGCAACTTGTCATTGAAGGAGCTATGAATCTGCACTCCAAGGTCTCTTAATTCAGCAACACTACTCAGGACCTTACCATTAAGTGGAAACGTCCTGCTAAGATTTGGTTTTCCAAAATGCTGCAACTCACACTTAGCAAGATTAAACTCCACTCCCTGGCCTGTCTGATCAAGATCCCGTTGTACTCTGAGGTAAACTTCTTCGCTGTCCACTATATCTCCAATTTTGGTGTCATCTGCAAAGTTACTAGCTATATTTCTCAGCACATCAAAATCATTTATATAAATGACCAATAGTTGTGGACCCAGCACTGATCCTTGTGGCACACCACTGGTCACAGGCCTCCAGTCTAAAAAGCAACCCTCCACCACCACCCTCTGTATCCAAATGGCTAGTTCTCCCTGTATTCCAGGAGATCTACCCTTGCTAACCAGTCTCCCATGAGGAACCTTGTCGAACACCTT
The DNA here is from genome assembly GCF_004010195.1 of Chiloscyllium plagiosum. NCBI lineage: Eukaryota > Metazoa > Chordata > Chondrichthyes > Orectolobiformes > Hemiscylliidae > Chiloscyllium > Chiloscyllium plagiosum. The sequence continues at coordinate 88,897 of NC_057711.1, read as the reverse complement.
AATGAACTCCATATAGATCACACCTACAGCTCTGCCCTCATCAATCCTATTTGTTTCTGGATCTCTGCCCTCATCAATCCTATTTGTTTCTGGATCAGTGGTGCTGGAAGAGCACAGCAATTCAGGCAGCATCATTTTGCGGCTTGTCGGATGCTGCCTGAATTGCTGTGCTCTTCCAGCACCACTAATCCAGAATCTGGTTTCCAGCATCTGCAGTCATTATTTTTACCGAATCCTATTTGTTACTTGCTCAAAAAACTCAATCAAGTTTGTGAGATATGATTCCCTACGGACAAAGCCATGTTGACTATCCCTGATCAGTCCTTGCCTTTCCAAGTACATGTAAATCCTGTCCCTCAGATTCCGCCAACAACTTGCCCACCACTGACGTCAGGCTCATCGGTCTATTAATTCCCTGCCTTGTCCTTATCACCTTTCTTAAATAGGGACACCATGCTAGCCAACCTCCGGTCTTCCAACACCTCACCTGTGACTATCGATGATACAAATATCTCAGCAAAGGGGCCAGCAATCACTTCCCTAGCTTCCCACAGAAACTGATCATTTATCCACCTTTTTGTGTTTCAAGACATCCAGCAATTCCTCCTCTGTAATATGGTCATTTTTCAAGATGTCACCATCTATTTCCCCACATTCCATATCTTTCATGTTCTTCTCCATAGTAAACACTGATGCAAAATATTTGTTTAGTATCTCCTCTATCTCCTATCTCACATAGGGGCCCTCTTCTCTCCCCAGTTACCCTTTTGTCCTTAATGCCATTTTAAAAACCCTTCGGAGGTTTGCCTTAACCCTATTTGCCAAAGCTATCTCATGTCCCCTTTCTGCCCTCCTGATTTTCCTCTTAGGTGTACCCGTAATGCCTTTGTTCTGTAAGGATTCATCGGTCTCTCCTGTCTGCACCAGACATGTGCTTCCTTCTTTTCCTTAACCAAAACCTCAATTTCTCTTGTCATCCAGCATTCCCAAATGTGCCAGCCTTTCCTTTCACCCGAACAGGAATGTACTGTCTCTGCATTCTCGTTATCTCATTTCTCAAGGCTTCCCATTTTTCAGCCATCCCTTCACCTGCGAACATTTGCCCCCAGTTTTTGTAACTTCTTGCATAATTCTGTCAAAATTAGCCGAATACCATGAATTCCACCGGGGTCAGCGCTGGGACGTCTGCCATTTGTGGTCTACATAAATGACTAAGAAGAAAACGTGGCTGGTCTAACTGGTAAGTTTGTAAAAGAAACACAGTCTGGTGGAGTTGCAGTTAGTGTGGAGAACTGTCAGAGGATACAGCAGGATATAGATCAGTTGGAGGCATGGGTAGAAAAAAAGTGGATACAGTTTAATCCAGACAAATGTGAGGTAATGAACTTAGGAAGGTCAAGTACAGGTGGAAATTATACAGCAAATGCCAGAACCTTTAGGAGTATTGATATGAAGAGGGATCCACAAATCACTAAAGGTGGCAACACAAGTAGGTAAATAAGGGAGTAAAAAAGGCTTCTGGCATAATTGCCTTCATTGGAAGAGGCACTGAGTAGAAGGATAGATCAGTTATGCTGCAGCTTTACAGAACTCTAGTTAGGCCACACTTTGAACATTGCGTACAGTTCTGGTCAAATTACTAGAAGGACGTGGATGCTTTAGAAAGGGTACAGAAAAGGTTGACCAGGAGGAGTTTAACCAAGAAAGGTTGGATAGACTGGGTTTTCACGAGAATGCAGGAGGTGAGGGGTGACCTAATAGAAGTTCATAAGATTGTGAATGGCATGGAGAGAATGGAAAGTATGAGGCTTTTTCCCAGGGTGAAGGCGTCAATTACTAGGGGACAAAGGTACCTGGACAAATGTATGAATAGGAAGGGAAGAGAGGTATTCACATCCTGTAAATAAAGACAGTTTTAGTACGCAAAGGCAAAATGTGGCACCACAGGCTTGGAGTGCCAAAAAGGCTGTTCCTATGCTGTATTATTCTTTGTAAAGGTTAGGGTTAGAAGAGCCAGTGCAGTCACAAAGGGCAAACAGTCATCTTCTGATCCATAACACTTCCACGATTCTGAGATCACAGGGCAACAAGTGAAAGGGATGCCTCCTCATATTTTGGTATCCAGCCTTTCCAATATGAGATATATCACCCACACAATACAATTCCTTGTGGATTGTTACTGCTCCACCACACGGTGCTTACTTGATCCAACTCAACAGTGACAGTCTCCACCTGATTTGCAAGTCAAAGTCAGGTTATGGTTGGCTTCCATCATGTGACTTGGAGGCGGTGAAGTCAACGGACAAGCTCTGTACAGAGAGATATAACTAACTATTCGGTATTGCCCTCTAGCCCATGGTGATTTTTTTGCATTTTACTTACCATCTTCAGAGAAGGTGAACTGCAGAAATGAGGGAACAAGGAAGGAAAGAGAACTCTTTGAGTGATTTATCTTCCTACATCGCTGGCTAAACCAGCCAGCCTCAGCCTGCAAAATCAAGGATATCAGATTGTTAAACAAAAACTAAACTCAAACTTTTCCATCACAACCACTGTCATCATCTCTTTTTTTCATTTACAAGATGTCGGTACTGTTGGCTGGGCTGGCATTTATGACCCTTTCCTATTTGCTGTTAGCAAGGTGGTTGTGAGCTGCTTTCTCGAACTGTTACACACCAACAATACTGTGGGATCAGAGGATTTTGAGCCACCCACAGTGAAGGATCAGTGATTTACTTCCAAGTATCACGATATAGAGGTTGAACCCCTCTGCTAATTCAAAGTAACATCACAGAAAAGTTCGCCTCGCCTTGTAATCTTGTAAAAGTGTGAGTGAGTGAAAGAAAATCCCTGATTTCCACTGTTCAAAAAAAATACACTATTTATTTTCCTAACTCTAACAGTGAGCACTAAACAGAAGCTATTAACAAATCCGAGCCCCATTTTTGTGAACTAATCACTACCTGGCCCCAATTCTTTGGGAATGCTGCTCCAATTATACAATTATTAAACATTAAATCAACTTAATCTCTCAAAGTCCATACACTCTCTTATATTGTCTTCATTCTGTCCTTTCAATTCTACTGTCTTCTCCCTGGGTCATTGTCTTAGGTTTTTCTGCGAATGCCTTTGTATACAATTTCTTGATACCTTTAATAGATTATGCCTTCTAAGAGATTTATTTTGAGAGCAAGATGTTTATTTCTTCGGGTGGCAGTTGGCTCTGACTAATCTTCGTTTTTACAACCCAACATTGTACCCTTGCATTGGTCCGATGCTGTCAGTACAATAAAATCCAAATTCAATTGATTTTTTGGTATTCTGGGCATTTAATTCAATTGGTTAAATTCAAATCCGGTTGCCTTAACATCAAAACACAATCCCAAGCTAATGGTTACATTCTCAGCACACTCTGCACATGTCAATTAGTCTCAGACACGTGTGCTGCCACAATCTTTCAACTTCATAACACAAGTCAGATGGTGAGTGTTTTGGAGAGGAACTAGCAGGTTATGATGACCTGTGTATCTGCTGTCCTTACTATGCCAATGTAGTACTTCACGTCAAAGGTTTGAAAACTGCTAATGTGGAGCCTTGACAAATTGCAGCAGTGCACCTTTTAGACAACACAGAGTGATGTGCTGACTACCATAACAATCACAATGATTTAAGGCAGTGGATAAGGTGTGAATCAAGCTTCATGGGTATCATCGAAGCTGCACACTCCCAGGCAAGTGAGGAGTATTCTACCAAACCTCTTACTTGTGCTTTGTAGATGACAGACCAGCTTTGGAGAATCAGGGGGGAAGTGTCACACAGCAGGATTACTCGCCTCTGACCTGTTGTCAGAAGCTTATGAATTCAGAGGAGGAGAAGAAAACTAAACCCCTCATGTGTCCCACAAAGGATGAAATTGAGAGAATACTAAAAGGTCTGATAGCTCCTCGAAGGTAGATTACTCCCCAAATGCCTGTAAATTGGGAGAGGGGAGTGTGCAGCAGGACGCGGGTGCCCTTATGTACCAGTCACTGAAGGAAGGTATGCAGGTGCAGTAGACAGTCAAGAAGGCAAATGATATGTTAACATAGAACATTACAGTGCAGTACAGGTCCTTCGGTATTCAATGTTGCGCCGACATGTGAAACCAATCTGAAGCCCATCTAATCTGCACTATTCCATTATCATCCATATGTTTATCCAATGACCATTTAAATGCCTTTAAAGCTGGGAAGTCGACTATTGTTGCAGGCTGTGCGTTCCATGCCCTTACTACTCTGAGTAAAGAACCTACTTCGGACATCTGTCCTATATCTATCACCCCTCAAATTAAAGCGAAATCCCTTGGTGTTAGCCATCACCACCCTGTCTAACCCTCTGATTATCTTATGTGTCTCTGTTAAGTCACATCTTAACCTTGTTCTCTCCAACGAAAACAGCCTAAAGCCCCTCAGCCTCTCCTCATAAGACCTTCCCTCCATACCAGGCAACATCCTGGTAAATCTGTACCCTTTCCAATGCATCCACATTCTTCCATGCAGTGACCAGAACTGTACGTTGTACTCCAAATGCGGCTGCACCAGAGTTCTGAAGAGCTGCAACATGACCTCACGGCTCTGAAACTCAATCTCGCTACCAATAAAACCTAACATACCGTACGCCTTCTAAACAACCCGATCAACCTGGGTGGCAACTTTGAGGGATTGATGCACATGGACACCAACTCAATAGCCTAATTCTGCATTGTCCCCATAACCTTTGGTCCCATTTGCCCCAAATGCTCTATCTAGCCAGCCCTTGAATATATTCAATGTTTTGGCATCAACTACCTCCTGTAGCAATGAATTCCACAGGCTCACCGCTCTTTGGGTGAAGAAATGTCTCCTCGTGTCTGTCCTAAAGGATCCACCCTGAATCCCCAGAGTGTGGGGAGGAAAGGGTTGTGTGAGGGAGCCGTGGTTTAATAAGGAATTGGAATCCCTTGTTAAATGGAAGAGGGCGGCCTATGTAAAGATGAGGCGTGAAGGTTCAATTGGGGCGATTGAGAGTTATAAGGTAGCCAGGAAGGACCTGAAGAGAGAGCTAAGAGCAGCAAGGAGGGGACATGAAAGGGCCTTAGTTGGTAGGATTAGGGAAAACCCTAAGGCTTTCTATAGGTATGTCAGGAATAAAAGAATGACTAGGGTAGGAATAGGTCCAGTCAAGGATAGTAGTGGGAAGTTGCGTGTGGAGGCTGAAGAGATTGGGGAGACACTGAATGAATACTTTTCGCCAGTATTCACCCAGGAACAGGACATTGTTGTCGATGTGAATACGGAGCCACAATTAAATGGATTGGATGGCTTTGAGGTATGTAGAGAAGAGGTGCTGGAAATACTGGAAGGGGTGAAAATAGATAAGTCCC